>NW_019737392.1:245509-248277 GCF_002891405.2 Cryptotermes secundus
CGAACTCGAACTGATCGATACGCACTGTGCATCCACTTATATAGCTGCAGTGCTTGCCTGTGGCGTAATGAGTGCCACGTCACAGTAGGACGTTGATTACGGTTACGTTAGCGTTGCGCGTTACGTCACCGCGTGACGTCACCGCGGAGGGAAGTGGCGGGGAGCGCTACGTTACCGTGGAGAGGAGGGTGGAGGGGGGTTCTCAGTCGCGCAACATGTTACAATATGGTAATTAAGAATTCATTTTTGGCTTACTCTCAACTTTAAACTTAGTATTTTTTTTTTGTGATTTTGTGCAAAAATGAATAGTGCCAGGAAACACAATCATGTATAAAAGGACATGAAGGAAATTTTATATTTTCTAAATTAGTACAATAGATTGATACCTTAATTAAAAAATATTTCATCATCTAATGCAGTAGGTCATAAATATTGGCTGTTCTTGTGAAGTCAATCTATTTGGGATTGCTACCATGCAATCAATTGACTGTGCTTGTAGTGCCCTTACTTCATTTGTATTGCTGTGTTTATCCTCAGCAGGTTTAAAATTGTGACTGCCAGTTTTGTTTTTTGTATGTACATTTGTGCAATTCACTCTTACCAACACAAGACATGATGTGTAGTACACTGTGAAATATACAGTTTCTTAAATTTATTAATTTATTTATTTATTTAATAATGTAGTAATGCTAACTTCCTCTCTTCTTTTCTTGAAACTTGTTATTTGTAGGTTTTTACAATGATTGTAACATATTTAATGGCTTCTGAAGATGTACCGGTTAAATTTTCTAGAAATAGCATAGGATATAAATTAAAAAGATCAAATTAGAAATACAGTACTTAGAAGGAATTAAAATTATGTAACTGAAATAACAAAATTAGGAACAATGAAAATAATGGGACATCATACATCATGACCCTCATCATGCACCTATGGAAGTAATGAATTATATACGTAAGGAAGTAGGCTCATTGGAGACCTGTGGTATATTGGTCAACCTATTCGGTAAGAGAACAGAGCAGACCTGAAGGCTCAAACCGTGATGATGACGACAACTATGATAATGATGAGAAATCCTGTACATTTACATTAATCAGTGTGTTTCAGCCACAGTTACATGCTTTGGAAGAGCCTATATTACACCTTATTGACTTGCCAGAACAGTGCTTGTTTACAACCAAGTTTTAAATAAATCTTGAGAACTTGGAAATTCCATTAGAGTTGATCATGAGCATCCTGGTGGTCACGACCAACAATCTGAGAAAGCACAGTTTGGTGTATCCCATGGTAGGAATTTGGTAGCATATGTACATAATGTGCAGTAAAAACAGTTAAATCTAAAAATCATTAAAGGCAGCATGGTGGAAGAAGATTATTCATATTTGCAATATTGATGTATGTAACTGATCTTAACAATTTCCTTCTTTTCCTACCTACCTACTTTGATTTAGAAGGAGAATAGAATATAAGCCTTGAAGGGTTCATTGTCTATTTATTTATTATTATTTTTGGAGGGGGTGGGTTTCCCCATGCACTGCAACCAGTTGTTGATCTATTGTCCGTCCCCCTTTAATTTCTACTGTCGCCATGCCCTTCCAGTACTGGTGCTTGCTATCAGCCCCATTCTGCCAGTGAGGTTGGCCCTCTCTGGCATTGGTCCCCGATACTTCCCCATCTACCGGAGGAATTGGAAACTATTTGGGTGGGAAGCTTTGCCTAATTTTGCTCAGAGGTCTCCTAGAGACATGAGGATCTTTTACATGCTGTAAATCTACGACACAGGACACACGGCTTAAAGTCCCTCCCGGAGGACTTATTCCCTCAATTTTTCCACCCTGAAAAATTCCACGACCTCCGCCAGGTTTAAACCCGTGTACCTTGAGTCATGAGGTAGGAACGTTACCCCTAGACTACGGAGGCCACTGTTCATTGTCTAAGGCAGAAAAAGTATTATTTTGTAAGGAATTGTCACTTTTCATTGATCTGTAATGTGGAACATACTCGTAGTTTTAAAAATATTGTAACGTGTTTCCGTTACCGATCCCACTTCTGACACCAATGTAACGTGTTTACGTTACCGAAGACGCCGTAGAGATGGTTAATTGGTTTATTTAACAATCTACAAATAACGGCTACAATTACTTATCACACAGTTGCGGGGTTTCACACTTTATAACCCTAATCGCATTAATCTGTCGACACTGTTGCGGGGTTTCACGATTTATAACCCTATGCGCAAATCAGTTCACTCTGTGTTCAGTAGTATACACGTTGACAGTAGCGGAGCTAGGTATCGCTGTATCACACGCTCCCAATTACACAATCACTCACACGTCCGGATCTTCTTTCCGCGACGGCTGCTATACTCCAACTGTAGTCGGCTGGCTGTTACTTTATAACTCGGCGGCTGTCACCGTACAACCGTATTAGGCGGCTGCTACAGTAGAACTCTTGGTACCCACATTAGAACTCAACTCGTACCGGCACTGCAGCTCACTTATATAGCCGCAGGATTGCCTGTTACGTTCCACGTCACAGTAGGAAGCAGTTCCGCGTCACCGCGTGATGTCACCGCGGAGGGGAGTGGCGGGGCGGGCTTCGTTACCGTGCGGAGGAGGGGGAGGGGAGCGCTGACTCACCCGCCGCGTCACTGCTGGTGTGTGGGGGGTGGCTCGGCTTGGCGCAACATGTCACACTGCTCCCTCCTTAAGGCTGTTCGTCCCGAATAGCCTAACGGTGCGTCCCCGTTCCTTTACTTCGGAGGATG
>NW_019737392.1:249683-266767 GCF_002891405.2 Cryptotermes secundus
CCGCGTGACGTCACCGCGTGATGTCACGGCGGAGGGGAGTGGCGGGGCGGGCTTCGTTACCGTGCGGAGGAGGGGGAGGGGAGCGCTGACTCACCCGCCGCGTCACTGCTGGTGTGTGGGGGGGCTTGGCTTGGCGCAACATGTCACAATATATTACTGTATAGATCTGCCTATGAGATTTGTTTGTTACATAGTGCCACAAAAATTTGTTGGTACCATGCTATAAATTTAATATTTAAAAAATATTAATCTGAATCTGGTAACATATAGACACAGAGTATGGTGGAATATGTATAAAAAACAGTGAACAATTGAAGTGCTGCCATATTTCTTTCTCTTTCCATCTTGAGTGTAGTTTTTAGAATTGTTTTTTTTTACAAGAATCAATGCAAGAAAAACATATGCTCTTCATTTTATGTAGGTATTGGTCCTTAATGGCAATCTTTAAATAGTATATAATTTAGCATAGAATGCCTCTGTGGTCTAGTGGTCAGAGTTCCTGGCTACAGATCCAGAGGTTGGGGTCTACTCAGCCTTGTGAGGATAATTGAGGAGCTGTTTCAAGAAAACAGAAATTAACGACTGTGGGGATTTGTTGCGCTGACCATGTGACACTCTCTATCCTCTAAAGTTGTCACTAAATTCGCTGACAAGCAGTGGTTGCTCAGTTGGTCAGTATAGTTCACTTGCGAACTAAAACCACAGAGTTTTCTTTTTTCTTTTCTATATTTTTTTTTTTCCTTGGCACTACAGCCCCAGTGGGCCTAGGCCTAGGCCTACCTCCATGAACTTCTATAATTTTAGCATATATTTTTAAGTCAGTATATTCCTACTTCATTGTGGTATATTTTCAGCTGACAGTAAAATACATCTGAAAACACTTTCCCAGTAAATAAATATTGTGCCTTTCTTGTATGTATTGTTTTGAAATGAGATTGAAATTCTGTTACTGAAAACATGAAGATATGTTGATTACCTTGACAATGCACTGGAAATTGTGACAATATTGGGCACAAATGTACATACAGAAAAAAGAAACAAGAGTCTGTACTTACCACATGCTGGATGAACAAAAGTTTAAAGCAGATGAAGATTGAATCTGAAAGGGAAATATTAGATTTCCTTCACTTAACAGTAGACTTTATTTCTTTCAGATACCTGCATCATGTTTATAACACATGTATCGTTACTTGTTCTAAAATAGCACCACCCAATGAATTTCATTTCAGGAAAGTTTTTAGAACATTTGGCCAGGTGGAAAATTTTCTTAATATTTGAAACATCAGATCTTCATAAATCTTTAGTCTTAAATGTCTGATAATATCTCAGGTTGTCTGAGATGGGTTACAGAATGCAGATTATTACCATCTTGATAACTGGAAGAAAGCTACAGATCTCTTTGATTCCGAATCTCCACTTCAGACTGTTGAAATTGTGCATCTGCTGTAGATGTCTAACAGAAAATGCACAGGTTATGAATTGTTTAAAGTGGATAGTTTCCTAGTGAACTGTGATCATTGAGAAACAACACATAAGGAGGAGCTGACGGCTAATCTGTTCCGAACACCCATCATTATGATTTCCTCATGCTTCACTAATGAACAGTGAATCATTGGCTCAGGTGGGCACCATGATGCATATGAAAGGAGAGGGAGGAAAAGCAAAATATTCTTGGGGGGGGGGGGGGACACTTATTGTAAGGCTGTGTATCCTACAGAATATAAAATAGATGGAGGTGCAAGTTGGAACTGATTGTGAATGCATCCCCCATCCTATCCAGGTAGAATGTGGTACATGGACATGTTAAACTTTTGTTTTGTGTTGTTTCTGTTTGTTGTTTTCGTTGTTGTCCTTGCTGTTACAGATGTGGGGATGATGATGATGCAGTCAGGCATGATGAAGGGTGGCTTCAATAATACTACTGCAACCTCCTACCAGAGCTATCTGGAGGGTAGGCCATGCCCCCGTTACATTATGTTACAGTTAGGGTTGCTCGAATCTCCTTCTGTCCGTCCAACAATTGGTTGACAGTTTGAGCTCGCTCTCACTCACTCTCTCACTCAGTCACTCACATTATTTCTCTGTCTCTTCTGTTTCCATTTCCCTTTGCCTGAAATCTTTCTCTCTGTGTCTTATCTCTCCTTGAACTAGTCACATTCTGAGCTTATCTTCCAGTGATAGAGGCATTCTAGCATGATAGCTAGCCTTACATTTCCGAAGGCTCCTACTCATGTTAGAGACTCCAAACTGGGACTGGAATCTCTTTGAATGTGTTTGCAGATAACATGGAAACTGTGAAATTATATTGACCTCATAGTCAGAAATTTAAAAAAACTGAAATTTATCCTTCTCAGTTATGTTTTTAAGATTTGAGGTCATTGTAGTGGTTAATGTTAAGACTTCTGTCTTTGGGGAAGCATCACAATGTACATGATAACCAGGGTTTTGGAGAAACCTGCCTTACATTGCCAGACCTTTTAATCTGTTAACAAAATGAGTAACAGGCCATTACTTGAGCATTTAAATATTGCATCCATGTAGCAGCATTTGACACTGTGTCAGACATTATATATATTAGGAGAAAAATGTAGGAACTGAATTTTTAAGTATTATTTAGATGAATTTCATGC
Organism: Cryptotermes secundus; assembly: GCF_002891405.2. Classification (NCBI taxonomy): domain Eukaryota; kingdom Metazoa; phylum Arthropoda; class Insecta; order Blattodea; family Kalotermitidae; genus Cryptotermes; species Cryptotermes secundus. The sequence goes on from NW_019737392.1 coordinate 252,314, forward strand.
TTAAAAAATCAATCATGGAAAATTTTAAAATTTTACAGTCAAATTGTTATCACAATAAATGTAACAAACAAGTATTACAATTGGAAACTATAAGATGTCCCTGTCTTTTGATACTTAAACTACTTTCATTTCTGTAGAGCTTTACAGAAGTATTTTTCCACAAGTTCCATGTTTTCTCAGTTCACTCTATGCCTCTCTTGTTTCTGTCTGTCTTATCTGTCCACTTGTCTTGCTAGTATCCTGACCCCTTGCAGGAGAATGCTGAGTGCTTGGCTTCGGTTTGTTGCAGGAATCTTGTGTAGTGTGAGGGAGAATGTGTCCATCCACAAAGTCAGATGCATGAATTAGTCATTACAATTTGTGGTGTCCCATTACATTAGCTTAATTTTTTGTTACATAGAGCAAGGGCATTTATTGCATATGCAAAGAAAGTAGCATTGTTGATCTACTAACTAAATGATGAATGACGATCAGTATTGTACTGAAGAGGTTTTAAAAAATGAACAACTACTTATTTAATATGCATAAATACTTCCACATACTTTTAGAGAGAAAAATAATTGTTGTGCCTCAGAGCCACACAACAAGGACAGGAAGGTAATGTGCATATAGATTTTGTACGTTTCTGATCATGGCACTACTGTCATAAGCAAGGTATCAGTTGCAAACTCTGATCTTTTTGTGCTACAAGAAAACCCTATCTCAAAATAAAAACGAAATTGGAAGTAATATATTTTAAAAACAAGAGAATAAACTTACCTGTTAAGCAGTATTTCATTAACTCTCTAGTGAAATACGAGTATATGTGTTTATAGGACTTGTATGAATTTATTTTAGTGTTGCAGTGTCTAGTTTTAAAATTATTTAATATGGTGGTAGATAATATGTGAGAAATTTTAAAGTACTTTTAATCTAGGCTAGAAGTGGCAATTAATTTAAGATTGGTTCATGACAGAGAGAGAAAAAAATGAAATGAAAGAATGTCAGTAGTAGAAGAAGTGAAGAAGCACTATTGTATTATTGTCTCTTTACTTCTGCGCCATATATTTCAGTTAAATACAAGCTAATAATTTTATCAACTGTCCAAATGAACTGGTCCATGCAAATGGTCAGCATGTGTTCTTTTAAACCTCATACCTTGAATTCTGTTCAATGCAGGTTCAGTGATTTTCCTATGTTCATATTAAATAAATATAATATTGCCCACAAATACCATCTGGTGAAAGTATTGTAATTATAGTTATAAATAAAATGTTATTGATAAAAATGTAAAGAACAAATATAGGAACTCAGTACTTGAAAATGGAGTACTATCTTCCATTGTAATTACCACTGAACATCTCAGTTATAGAAGTTATATGTGGTATGTGTGCGTGCGCGCGTGTGCATATGTGTGATATTGTGACACATGGGCCATTTCTACATCAGTAGAGGAATGTCACTGATAGGCAACGACCCCATAAACATTCTCACAGCAATGAATACAAACAACAATAGGGAATACATTGTTATAACCCAATGCTAGGCAATTGCATTTTAATACAAGAATGGTAGAATTTTCGTATGTGGTCCATGCCTGGGAATTATAAGAGGTTCCAGAATAAGCTAGGAGTCAGTCGTAGCTAGTTGTAGCTGAGGAGCTGTAAATTAAGGACACAAAGCAGTCATGGAAAGGAGTAGCGCAGAGTCCAGATGAGAGTTCAGTTTGCGACAAGAGGCTGTGAAGTAAAGAGTTAGTTGCAAGAGTGCAGCTGTCAAGAGAAGACTTTCTGCATAATATTTGCAGTGTGTAATTCAGTGAGACTGTTATAGTACCTGTGTTATAAATCTGTCGCCAGGAAATGGATACTGAACATGTTATTTATATATTATAATTACGTTAATCCTTAGAGTGTTAGGGGCACGCGGTGGCATAGTTAGTGGAGGCACTATGCTACAAGATGGGAGGTTGCGGATCTGAGTCCCAATGAAGTGGATTTTTTCAATTTACCTAATCATTCCAGCCGCACTATGGCCTTGGAGTCAATTCAGCCTTGTAACAAAAGGGTGGCCGGTGCATAAGGTTGACAACCTTATTGCCATCCATGAACCGATTGTCTAAAGAAAATGTGGGAGCCTAGATGTCTCACAACCCTGTGGGCCTTCACAGCCTGTTACAGGGATAGCTTTTACTTTAGAGTGTTATATAACTAATTGTAGTTATGACCTTTAAGTGCTCAGTAAATCCAAAGACCAATCTGAACCCCATCTTTAGTCACTAGTACACATGACAATATGTATGAATCTGTTGAATTAATATAAGATTTAGTAACAAACTATAAATGTGTGACAACGCAAACCAGTCCTTAGAAGAATTGTCACTTCAGCCTTACACTAGTATTTATGGCATGTTTTGTCAAGGTGACCTAGAGACTTGCATTGCTATAGGTTTATTTTAGAATATGTAATAGAAAATGAATGTAACTTAAATAATGAGTGAAAAGGAAAGCATCTGTCAGAACATAGCCTCTTAGAGACACTGAGAGAAGAAAAGTTATAGATACTTTTGTAGAAGGCCATATTCCATATAGTGAAAGTTGAAATTTAAATATCTAAAGGTTTCCTACTTTCAAGTTAATGTGATGCCCTGTTCTGATAAATTGTTTTCTCTACCACACTGCATATAATATACACAGTGAAGTAGAGTGAAACCTGTTCATTATGGCTAGCCTTTGGTTTCACCCAAATGTGGCCATCTTAAGCAGGTGTTAAAATTTCATCAGTTTTATTTATAGTGACTACTCAACTAGTGCATTTTATTGCTTTTGCCTGCTGCCATGTCATGCTCTTTCAAGCATTTTTTTCTGATCTTTGGGTAATTGGCAGACTGCATGTTTAATGTAAATTAATGGATCTGAAGTAAATGACAAAGAACAGTGTGGTAAATTGAATAAGAAGAAACAGCCATTTAGCAAATTTGTAACCATCAGTGGCAAAGAATGAGAGGAAAGGGTGTTAAGCAGGTACATGCAAGGGGCAAATTAGTATCTACCATTGGTACCTAAAGTGCAAAAGATTATTTTTCTGTGTGGTTGACATAGAAATGTTTAAAATGTGTACAGAACTGTAGCATAAAATGCAAAAATGTGCACAAAATAACAAGATTGACAGCGGGTCTAATTAAAGAGGGTTGACCATAAGTAAATTAATATAATTTTGCTTGCCAGTTTCATAGCCAGTTATGACAAGCTGTTGACGTACATGGGTGCCATTTTCACAGGTTTCACCATATACATACAATTGAATCATGAAACATGTTTTCCTAGAGTGTAGATTATATTTCTGAACTTCAATAGCAAGATCATTTCAGTATCAAGTAGCATATTAAGAAATTGGTGGTCAGTAGTGGACTTACTAATAAAGGTAAAAGGTGCGCCTATGCTTAACTAATTAAGCACTACACCATGAAGATGTATGGGGTAGTTGATGTATAGATCCATATTTTCTTGACCATGGCACTAGTTGGAGGTGAGTGGTCAGCTTCACGTCCTGGCCACTTTACCCATGGGGAAAGAGCCCCAGTGCCCATTTGGTAGGAGGTTGGTTGGACCCCAGAGCTAGTCTGGATGAGTGGAGAAGGGAAAATTCTTGACCCTACTGGGACTCGAACTCCGACCCCTTGGTCATCCAGCAAGTAGCTAGTCACTATACCGACTACGCTATCTTGGCTCTGGACTTAACTATGATGATGATGATGATGATGATGATGATGATGATGATGATAATAATAATTTCAATTTCAATTTCAATTCGTGTTTATTTATGTGCAAACTTAACAGCACAGTGGCCAATTACANAACCCAATTCTTATTTATTCGTGTGGCAGCTCAATAATAATAATAATAATAATAATAATTCATGTGACCCAGCAGCCATGAGACTGATTACAGAATGCTGAGAAAAGAATAAGGAAAATTATAAACTGAACAAACAGAACAGAAGACAATACAGATGAGACATCACATGGAAATAGTATGCATATCTAAAAATTGGGAAAAGGCTCTGACACTATGTTAGTGAAAGCAGCAAAGTTAAGTCCTAGTATATGGAGGCACTCCACAGGCAGTGGCTGTTACTCACCCATCATTGTCAGTTGGTATCCTCTTCCCCAGACTTCTGCTGTACTCTGCAGGCAGAGATCCCATGAGTTCCCCTACCTCTGACCAATGGAAACCATTGAGCATAACAAATCAACCACAATGTGATGATGGATCCAGTTTCACTATGTATCCACAAAAATACAAAGTTTATTGAACCCAACACTGCAAACCACAGCAGAAGCTGTAATGCCCTAGCGGCGCAGGGGGGGGGGCATGGAGGTATCCCTCCCGCTGCTGCTGCTGCCGCCGCTGTAATGCCGTGGTACAGGGGGGCGTGGAGTCAGCCCGCCTCTGTCACCACTGTAACTCCGCATGTAGGGGCCGTGGAGGTATCCTTCCTCGCCTCCACTAGTTATGTCGTAAACTGGTACTCCTGGTAACGTCGCGCCGTCGGGGGTGTGCAGGTACCCCTCCTTGCCTCCACTGGTTATGCTGTAAGGCGTTAACGCAACCATCCTAGCTTACCCTTAGCTAGGATTCTCCTATATCGGAGTTTCCTTCTGTCATACAAGCTGCCACCATCTATTTTCTGTTCTTTCAATTGTTGGTACTACTCCCTGACATATAGTCTTAGCTCCTTCTTGACCACTCCGCATATGGTTTACAGGTAGCCACGTAATCCATTAATATTACACTTTATCTTCGGATCTTGGGAGGGCGTTACTATCAAGGCTACCGTACTCTGCCTGTGTGGCAGGAGCCTATCCCTGCCTATTCTTATCTTCATCTTCGGCTGCCACTGCGGCCTGTGTCAGTTCTGCCCTCGCTCGTCAGGATTACTCGGGATCGGGTGTGGGAGGTGGAATATATATATGAATTACACTCCCGGTACATCCTATCCTATCCTAGCCGTCTATTTACATTAATATATATATACACAATTTACATTATTTACAGGTTACAAAGACGGTCCTTCCGTCGTGACTACATATTCTGTTTCTTCAAGTTCTTCCCCCTCATGGGGTGAAGGCTTCGAGACCCTCTCTCTCTCTCTCTCTCTCTCTGACTTGCTAACGAGGACATGCAAGTCCCCCTCGAGAACATATATAGTTTCCCTGTACATTTCTTATTATACATGATCTATGATTACCGATCTATCGTACGGTCTCGTCTACATAAACTACCCTTAGTTATGTTTGTAACTCAAGTTCCCATATACTATCTTTACTATAACCCACTAACCCTAACTTTGATATATATATATATTCTGAATCACTGTTGGCCTGCCTAATGTCCTAGGCCTTCACATTAATCTATCATCCTACCCTCGGGGCTCACTGGGTACACTTGAAATTGCACATGCAATATCTCAACACACTGTATCACCAATACTATGGAACAACGTTATTATCACTCGGCATGGCTAATATACGTGAACAAGACTTACTTGACATAGAAGACTGTAGGCCCTTCCGGCGCTTGTTAAACCCATATTGAGCAGCGCCTCCGGCTGACAACTGAATATTCTGTTTAAAATCAGAATTCCAAGTCTCTTGACTTTCCCTCATTTATAGTCTTAATTCGCTGATTCAGCGTGGACGACAAGGGGGTAGATAGCTCCTCCCTTGTGTTCTAATTTCCTAAAGTTAGGCTTTCATTGGGTATTCTATGTGGCTGGGGGTGGACCTCTTGCGTCTTATCGCTGTGTATTTACTCATATGACCATCTCCAGTGGCCTAGTTAGCGGAGCGTCTTGCATACGGTATTACGCATGAATGCTGATTATCGCATTCTTAACCTCATTGCGTGTCCATGTGTTGTCATCTTTGCTCTTTCACTGCAAAACACTTTTCGCAAGTCTCCAGGCACCTAGGTAATGACTTAAATTTTCAATCCCCAAATTTGATCCTCAACAGAAGCAATATTGATTCTTGATATACTGAGTACCATGAAACTACTCAAACACAGCATATCAAACATCCCCTGCAATGCAAAAATACATACAATATGAGGAAGAACATCCAGAAAAAAATACAGAGTCATGCAAGTATACCCAAACATTAGTACTAATTTATCAACAACATACAATTAAAGATGAAAATCCACAACCACTTAGTTACGTTACAACATAACACACTATGAAAAGCAAACAAACAAACTCTGTGGCTTGAGTCCGCAAGCAAACTATACCGACCGAGTGACCTCCGCTTGTTGGCGAAGTTAGTGCCCACTTTAGGGCCGCACCATAGCTCAAGCGGTTAGTCGCTGGCTTCCCACCGCAGCAGCCTGGGTTCGATTCCGGGTCTGGTCAAGTGGGATTTGTGGTGGACAAAGTGGCACTGGGGCAGGTTTTCTCTGAGTACTTCGGTTTCCCCTGCCAATCTTCATTCCACCAGTTGCTCCACAATTACCCTCACCTATCATCTGGGGCTGATAAAATAGGCCAGAAGTGGTCGCAGTACAAGAGACTTGATCCCACTCCACTAACATTAAAAAAAAATAAAAAATTAGTGCCCACTTTAGCAGATAGAGGGTGTCGCGTGGTCAGCACAACGAATCCCCATGACCGTTAATTTCGGTTTTATAGACTGGAGAAGCTATTTCCTTGAAATAACTCCTCAGTTACCCTCATGAGGCTGAGTGGATCCCATTGCAGATCCACTACTTCTCAGACAATTTGGTAGCGTCGGGAATCGAACCCAGGACCTCTGGATCTGTAGCCAGGAACTCTGACCACTAGACCACAGAGGCAGTCCATAACACACTGCCACCACCCCAAAATTGCCACTTTTTATGTTTACCTTTTAGAAGGCAAAGCTATCTATGTAACAAGCCGTGAAGGCCCATAGGGTTGTGAGATGTTTAGGCTCCCACATTTTCTAGACAACTGGCTCACAGATAGCAGTAAGGTTGTCAACCTTATGCACTGGCCGCCCTATACCCCCAGGAAGATTCCTGGTACTCATTGCTGTTAGAGGCTGAGTCGAACCCAGGACCATAGTGCAGCTGGAAGGATTAGGTAAACATTTACTTTTTATATATATGTATACAGTTTTACAATTTTATACAATTTTTTACCCCTTTATTATACTCCGTTCATCCAAAATATGAAAACTTTTAACTTAACGACAGCAAAAAGTGTATTCATATTGATCATATTATTCAGCAATAATGTGATATATTTATTGTTTGTTTATACATGCCTGATGGTGGTTGGTTAGACCAAAACATATGGAATGATTGCTGTAATAAACTGATTGACTGATTATTCTAGTTGATTCAGTCATTTGTTGTGTGATGGTACATAAACCCTAGACTTAAATATGTTAGATACAAATTAAAGTTATCAGTCTTTTGATCAGAACATTAGCTTTATTTAATCTATAGCATTTTTATTTTCCAAATACTTATACTAATGAAGGAACAGTTTCTGGTACAGTTACTCAAGTTATAGTGGGTATATGAGCAGATATTAGTAACAGAGATCTTTTGGACAGTGTATCACTTCTAACTTGAATGTCATGGTGGTCGTCTTTGTAAAGTTTTACATGGTGGTTACTGGAACTAGTCTCATTGAGACTCTCAGAATTTGGTATTTTGAAATTAAGTTGATAAGATTGTTGGAGAAGCAAAACAGTCTATTTATAAAAGGAGCTGCAAAATGTGAAGAATAGAGGAAAGGAAATGATAAAAATATAGTATTGCCACATTTTTAAGTGTTACATGGTACATAAACACCCTCATTTCCTTTGATATTAAGTAACATTTTAAAAAGTAGATCATGCTTGGAATCATAAAACTCTGTGTACTTGTTTACAAATTTCATTGTACATTATAGAATATTTTTTGCTTAATATCCTGTGATTATATAATTTGCTTAATTGTAAAGATCATAAAGCTATTGTTTACTGTATTTTGAGAGTATATTTTGGTCAGTTTACTTAAATAGCTTTGGTGTATAAATATTTTACTATGTACTGGCAGTTGTTGAGATAGGGATACTTAGATATGAAAGTCCCTTAAAAGAATGACTTGACACAGGTCTGCACAGTTATTTCCCACTGGCTGACCTCCCACCATTAACTTTCGTCTGCCTTTCTACCCAGTTTAATGAAACCGACATGGAAACACATTCTCCCCCACTCCACTTGTGCAAGCGAGCAGTATGGAGCAGGTTGATTTGTACTAGGTTGCTTGTGTCGGACGCCCACTATTGCTGCTGTTGCTGCTGGTTGCTGCTGCTGATGCTGCTACCATTATTGTTGATGTTGATGTTATTGATGTTGATGTTGATGTTGTTATTGTTGTTGTTACACCATTACATATTGTAATACAGTATAATAGAATGTTGCTCTTTTTTAGGTGAGGTTGGTAGCCTCTTGCCTTCATACTTACTTTGCATTGTAGCTGGCAGCGGAACCACAAATGATATCTGGGAATGTTTGTTTTCAAAATCTATCAACTCCAGACAATCAAGTTGATTCCCTTAACTTAAACATTATTTTATTTCACATTTTCAAAAGACCTACATAAAATTAAATAAGATTATAAAAGTATATAAGGTACACTTGACAGGTGCATTCAGCAACAGGTACTATAAATTAAATAATTTAACAATTTTAAATGCCTGGTGATGACCAGTGTCAGTCAAAATATATAGAGTGGTGTGAAGAAACTTTTAAATAAGTTTCAGAAACATGTGTTGCATGTAAGACATTTGTATCAATGACTTGAATAATAAATAATATGCAACAGGATGCTGCAATATAATATTGAATTAAGACTGTAATGAACTATCTATCCTTGTAATAAACATGAAATACACAAACAGCTATTCATTGTTAGGTAATGCTTACTCACATTGGTGAGAGGTCAAAACTACTATATACTGAGTGAATAATCATCATTAAAATTAAATTATTAAAATTATTTACCTTATGCCTCAGAGTCACATTGTAGTAGAGCACTGCACTAGTAGAATAAAACATGATTTCAGGATAATCTAAACTCACTAAGCCTTTTCTTCTTTTTTCTTTCTTTTTCTTCCTTCATTAATTGCAATTGTATTCAGGAGGCCAGGTTGATTATTAAATACACAAAGTTCATAAATGTATTCATAATATCCCTTTTGTTAAATTAACTTGTTAAGACTTAAAGGAGAAGCTGTATTGGACTTATAATATGTAGTTTTTTTCTATCTGATAAATATTTAGTGAGGTAAACACAGAAATGTATGCTGGTCTTCATATAAGTTGCCCTTTTAAAATTATTTAATCTAAATAAAAGCTGAAATGCCTTGCTAATTTTTCATAGAATTCCCCAAATATCCAGTTTAATGAACACCTGTCAAGCAGTTCTCAGATTTTTTCATGCATACAGACAGATGGGCAGGCTGAGAGAACTTGACAGATGTTCTGCATATAAAGAAATCTTGCAATAAACGCCACAAATTTGTCATAAATCTTATCTATATATGTTCCACATCTCCAGCCTGACAAATAAACGGCTTCAAATTTCATCACTTATATTCTCTTCTGTCTCTAGTGTGGCAATACACTTTCAAAACCACAGTTTTGACATCTCTAGTTTGGTAGACCACCAGTTTCCTTGACTTGTCACATGTGAAACTCAGAAATGCTTTAGTCTGTAAGCTACACAATGCATGCAGCTGGTTCTCAGAAAAGCATTACAGCTTCTATTGAATGTCTAAAACTTTTTACATTACTTCAGCTTTGGCGGTCTCATGGTGTACTACGAGCCAGAGTGGAACATTCACCATTGATTTGCACTAATTCTGAAACACTGAATGTCACAAAAGAGACCTTTGTGCCTGTTATATGGATAAGGAAAATTTGCAAATCAAATATTTTGGAAAACAGTGCTGCTCCTTTACATATATGTGAATTGTATGCAGTAGATACTCAGACAAACATCAGTAGAATATATCATGGTTGGCCTGGTAGAACACGTGTCTCAATAGATAGTTTTAATTTAGATCTCCAATAGCCGATATAATTTAAAACTGTTAATTTTTTCAAAGATATATGTGGCTTCCCCAAAGTGTTGGGAGATGCCATAATTAAAATTATTTACAAATTGATGTATGTGTTATGATAAATAAACTACTTTGGATCCTATTAGTTAATAGAAATATCAATGTTTTAGTTTGATAAATCTCCAGATATAAGTATATATTGTGTTGTGTTTAAGGCCGTAATCCCACTTCTGATACTAAATTGTCACCTGTTCGGGGTTCTGTGACAAATAATTGTGGATTCTTAGTTTTGATTGTTGGGTTTATTGGACATTACTAATACATTTGCACTCTTTTAAAATAATTGTCACGTGTCCAGTCTTCTGTGACAGTATACATATTGGTGATTCAAGTAAAGAAGTGATTCTAAGTTTTGGTTGTCAGAGTTGGTAGCTTTTGGAAACAGATGCCTCCTGATAGTACATAGCCTGAGGTCTCCTTTGTCATTTTGCATCAAAACAAAGCAATGCTTTGTTTGCTCAGGGGACAGTTCAGCCCCCTGAATTCTCTCCCCATCCCAAGAGCAGACTGCTGGAGCTGCTTCCATCCACTTACCTAGCAACACCCCATTTAGAGGCACCCCAAATTATGCCTGATAAAATTAACTGGCCTCTTCTGCATGTGTTATTTGTTATGAATTTTGTTCAGAAGTGAAAGTTGTAACAGCTAAATTCAGATGTACTTTTCAAAATGGAAAGAACCGGTAAGTTGAACATCTCCAAATTATGGTAAGAAACCAGAGATCATTGTACAAGTTTCTACTGAAATCATGAAGTGATTTTCTTTTTTTGTGTGGGTTTAAATCGTTGGCCAGCTAATTACTCTGTTTTCTTTCCTATTGTAATTTAGTATCAATAAGAATGGAAATTTAAACAATGGCAATTCAAACATGAAATTTACTTTCTTTCTCTGCTATGCCATGTTGACGCTGTTAGAAGGACATGTAAAATAATTTGCTCACAGTGTAGTCTTTCTCATTGAGTAGGTGATCTCCCTTCAGTGTCCTGTCATCTAATTGCAGGATTTCACAGTGAATATACTTTTACAAGTAGATGTTCTAGAATATTAGGTCATATTCACCTCTTCATTTTCAGGATTTTATTTTTAATCAGCTTAACATACAAAAATTATGGAATGTCATTTTTTTATGGAAGTGCCATATAAGAGGGGTGTTTTAATTAATTATTGCAAGATTTTATATGTCAAGAGTTCTGTAGAATAGGTTTATAAATGCTCAGTATAAAAGTATATAATAATTCATTTGAATATTACATCAAGTTATTCATAACCAACACTTCTCCTGTGAAAAATGCAAGGTAAATATCTGACATGGTATTGACAGATATGAGAGTCTTTGCAGCAAAATAAAGTAAAGTAAAGTAAAGTAAAGCTATCCCTGTAATAGGCCACGAAGGCCCATAGAGTTGTGAGACGTTGAGGGCCCCACATTATCTAGACAGTTGGCTCAAAGATGGCGGTAAGATTGTCAGCCTTATGCTCCGGCCGCGCTTTACTCCCCAGGAAAATTATTTATTTAATTCCTGGTACTCATTTCTGTTAGAGGCTGAGTGAACCCCAAGGCTATAGTGCGGCCGAAAGGATTAGGTCAACTGAAAAAATCCAATGACCCTATCAGTATTTGAACCCATGACCTTCCGACTTGTAGCATAGTGCCTTAACCACTGTGCTACCGCGTGCCCCCCTGTAGCAAATTTTTTGGAATTTTATTATTTAATTACTGCTTTTGACATGTTGTACTATGTAAATAAATTATGTCTGGCAGAGATTAGGTAGGCCTTCTAATACGTTCATGACCCCTGAACCTCCCTCATATCACCTTGCATTATTTTGAAGTTACAAGTAACATCCCCCATTCCAAAGCTAGTTACCTCTGCAGCTGTCCTGTAGATATATGTTTCTCTACCTTCTTACACCCCTTAAAATTGTGTTAGCATCTTTATTAGAAATTAATTTCTTGTGAATAATTTAACTGGATTTATTTACTATGATTTATTATTATGTTGAATGAAATTTTAATTCCATTTCTTCAAGCAGAGCCATCAGGTAATTTCTTTGCATCATGAACAGTCTCCTAGTACTTCTGTCGATATATTCCTACTTCCACCCTGTAACAGGAATGGACCCCAGTGTTCTGCAAACCCATTAGTGCACATGAGCACTGCCCCAAAGAATGGTAGTCTTCCAGCCCTACCCACCCCACCGCTGATATGTGTGACACCTAACACCCTGAACTAACACTATACTTGTCTCTCTCCGGCACGCTTGGGCTGAAACACACAGTGGCTACATTCCGGAAGGGAGTTCGTGCTGTGCAGATGGTGGGCAGAGCAAGTATGTATCCAGCTTGCTCACTCGGACTGTCAGACATAAACGTACACACACACACACACACACACACACACACAAATTACTACGTGCATTTACATACACTATCTAATTTTACATTCTAATATATCCAAGAGGGATTTTGAAAGTTGTAAGAATGCATGGTGCAGGCACTTATAGTTACCAATGGAACATTAATACATTGTACTGATACAAATTATCTGTTAAATAAAATAATATCTTTTGTAGATTTTAAGGTAGATTGTCACTTTTGGTAAGTTTACGGTGTAGTGTCATGTAGAATTTGTGTTGTAATTATCTGTCTACTACTGATTGGTGGAGGTGATTTTAGGGAAGAGTCACTGTAAAATTATTCCTACTTGAATCTGTTGGTAAGCTGTGAGCAGCCAATCCCATTTGTTCTGCACAACTTCACTACATGCTCCAGGAAACAAATTTACAAGTTTATTGTTAGGTATGAACATTAATGGGTTGCAGTTCATTAACACAAGTAAATGAGGAGAACATATTGTGAAAAATTCTCGTTTCCAAAGTATTTGGCCTTTATGTTGAGTAGATTAGTGAAATTTTCCAAAAATGAAGTCTAATTTTGGACAGTGACTGATGTAGCTAATGCGGTGACAAAATTACAGCTGTTGACTATCACTACTCAGTCATCATAAGAAGATGTTAAGATGTTTCAAAATTTACTCATAAGTTGGTTTTTCTAGGGAAATTTAATGATGAGGCTATTTATGTTTTTACGTTTCTTCACAGTACTGAGTGTCACTGAGAAGTCTGAGTGTGGTGAGAGGTGTGCATGGTGTGTCTGCATTTCACAGTTTTCACAGAATGAATGAAAGCTGTTGGAAGTGAAAGCACCTGAATGAATGCACTTTTGTTAGAATATCTAAGTTTGTCTCTGTGTGTCTGTCAGTAACTTTTTAAAATATCTGTTAACTGTTTAAAAAAAAATTGCTATATTTCACAGGTTGAATAAATGAACAGATAGACACTCAGCAATATCATAAGTTGTAAGTTGGTGACAGTGGCCTGCTGACACTTTTTACAGAGAATAAAAATCATGGACATCAAACATTTTAAGCAGGCATTAAAATAGATGTTTTAAAGTAGACATGCATTTCTGAGGATGACAATGGAGATTTTTCCCTGTAAATTAAAGTGATTGCAACAGAGTACCAAAGAAAAATTCTGGCCTCCTTGATGGCGTTGAAGGTAAGAAAATACTAACTGTTGCACAGATATTGATGCGAAAAGGAAATATACCTGAAGAATTTGAAGTGACTTGATTTTATTTGAATATTATGACACTGTAGGCATAACATTTTCATTTTAAAGTTAGCTCAAATGGTAGTGCATCTGACTTATATTCAGGAGATGCCCAGTTCATATTTAATCCTGGTTACCAAACATCTTGATTCAGGTTATTTCATTACTTTCCTCTGTCCCTCCAGGCAAATGCTGGCAAAGTACCTTAAATTAGGCCATGACCTCTTCCTTCCACATATTTTCCCATTTATTATTTGCTGTCATCCCATCACTTGATGCTATACAATGAAATCTCCATTAACGTTTCTTTGGGAAGCAGTGGATTTGAACACTGAACCAAGGAAAATCTGAAATTGTGGTAACTTATCACTAGACTCATGGTTACAAGATTGGCACATGGAATGTAAGGACCTTGAATCAAGCAGGCAAATTGGAGAATTTGAAAATGGAAATGCAGAAGAATGAGGTGTCTGTTCTAGGTGTCAGCGAAGTGCGATGGAAAGGACAAGGTGAAATAAGAAGTGGTGATTATACAGTGTATTATTCCGGAGGTGAACGGGCTGAAAGAGGTGTGGCAATAGTGGTGCATAAAAGTGTAGTGAGGAGTGTTGTTAAGAAGATTGCTTGTAATGACAGAATTATTGCTCTGAAGTTAAAGGCGGAACCGGTAGATATACTGATTATGCAAGTGTACATGCCAACATC
>NW_019737392.1:268906-280048 GCF_002891405.2 Cryptotermes secundus
TGACAAGAAGACGAGGAAGAAGACGTAAGAAGATGCTGGATGACCTTGGGGACAGAAGAGGATACTGTCATTTGAAGGAGAAAGCTCTAGATCGCATTAAGTGGAGGAATTGTTTTGGAAGAGACTGTGGACCTGTCATCTTGACAGATTACTGATGATGATGATCACTAGACTGATTTTCTTTTTAAGAGTCTAGGGGTGGGATGAGACTGAGTCCGCATGATACATCAGCCATTAACTGGCCTATACTGATGATACGTGTGGAGTAGTTGGTGGAATGAGAATTGGCAGGGGAAACAGAAGTACTTGGAGGAAACCTGCCCCAGTGCCACTTTGTCTGCCACAAATCCCACCTTACCTGGGCTTGAACCTGGGCCATTGTGGTGGGAATCCAACAACTAACCGCCTGAGCTATGGCATGGCCTATCACTGGACTGATTTGGCGTTATTGAAATTGAACACTGAATGAAGGAAAACCTTGAATCAAGGAACAGGGGGGGGGGTCCCCCCACCATAAAGTGAGTTACTGACAGCACCTTTAAATACAGAGAAACAAACAAGCTTATAAAGAGACCATTGAAGATAATATAAACATTAAGAGTACACAATTAACTTTTTTTTTTAATTCGCTTAGTGGGGGGTGGAGTCCACCTGGGTCAACTCGGCACAGCAGCCACTGATTGACCTATTGTAGCCTGTCCCGGGTGATTATGATGATGGAGAATTTGGTGGAATGAAGATTGGCAGGGGAAACCGAAGTACTTGAAGAAAACCTGCCCCAGTGCCACTTTGTCCACCACAGATCCCACTTGACCAGACCCGGGATCGAACCCGGGCCGCCGTGGTGGGAAGCCAGCGACTAACCACTTGAGCTATGGTGTGGCCTAAAACACAATTACTTCATCATACTGTTAAACTGTGTCTCACTGCACAGAGAAATTTCATTTGGTATTTAATATTGCTTGCTTATATTTCTCATGTAACTTCGGTTTGGCTCAGCAGCAGGATATTTCCCTTACATTTTGGGTAGTGCCCATTTTGAATCTCAGTAAGATGTTCATTTATTGTGAACTTCACGATTTTTCCCAGTGCCTCCAGAGAGGCGATAAGATGTGAGATATGAGGTTCTTAGGCACTGATCATGAAGATTACAGCCTTCTGGGATATGATGCCATATAGTCTCCTAGATATTTGTCAACATTCAGAGGAACATGCTGTACCTTAAAGATGGAGGCAGCAGGTTCCTCCGAAATATTGGTAAATGTTTACAAGTACACGCTGTGACATATCAAGAGATAATCCTCTTCAGATTCTGGGATAATATTGTGAGAGAGGTTATAAGAATTTTCTACCACAGCCATTTCATCTTTTCATTAGTAATACTGCCATACCTCATTCAATTGGTTGGTACATATTGACTTTGTCAGTACTGAGACCAACTGACATATATTTCATTTAATGCTAATAGCTGTGTAACTGGAACGTATTTAAACTGAGAAAGAAGCTTTTCTTTGATATGATTAAATATTTCACCAATGAGGCTTGTACAATTAAATATGTGTCCCTCTAGACGATCTCTGAAACATGCTAAAGCAATTTTGGGAAAGAAATTTAGACAGTGTTTTATATAACAATATGTCAAATATTGCAGTTTTTAGTCACTAACCTTTATTGTTATTCTGAGATGTAATGCTTTGAGTGTTACCCATCTCTAATCACCTCTCCATTGTAAGAACTCCTTTAGGAACGATTGATAATTTAATGTTCAAATGTGTTATGATACAAGTGTCTCACATATACCTGTGGTTAATGAACATGCCCAGTAGTTCATTCCTCAGCAGCAACATTGTTTCCTTCAGCTGTACTTTCATACAGATTGGATCCCAGCAAAACATACAAGTGAGTGTTTACAGAATATAATCACTTTTGTTTGAGCATAGTACTTCACAACAAAAACGGATCTTTATAATGCTGTTTGGCTGTGGTTATAATGGATAAGTAACAGTTCATGTCTTTGACTAAATTTCCCAACTTCTTATGATCTGAAGGGCTATGTCATATATGTTTGTTTTCTGGAGATATGTTCAAGGTGTTAGTATCTTATTTTGGAACATTGAAATGAGTTTATTTTGAAATACTTTGTAATGTACATGGTGAAATGTAAGTAATTGGTCAAGAATAGAGAGACATTTGTTTTCATCAGTTGATAAAGAAGTCTGATTGTTTATGTCATTTTGGGTAAATTTATGAAGTCCTGTGGAGATTCAGTGTTGGTTATGGCAGTGATGTATTATGCACAGACATACAGAAGTAGTCTGTTTTACAGTTGAACAGTAATTTACTCTGTTTTTGCATGACCAAGAAATTTAGGTCATATTCTAGGAAGATAAGGAGAAGTGCTTAATATTTTTTGCATAATTGCTACTGATAGAGTGCATTCAGCCCTCCTAGGATAAGTTATTTATATAAAGAAAGATTAAATTGTGTCTTAAATTTTCTGGTTCAAAATTGTAAGTATTTAAATTATTTTGATAGTTTGCCCTGCAAATTATAAAATAAATTCTTATGATTAGTGGTTATGAATTACAGTATAGCCACAACTGTAATTTCAGCACTTACTTTCCTTTATGTTAGGAAGGTAATTTAGTGATTAGGTATACTTTAAGATCCGTTTCTCTCTGTGGAGACTGTTTGTTTTGTAAACTTATGTCACATAGCAAAGTCACTTTGTTTATGTGAGAGATTCTGCAGTTGGTAGAAGTTAAATTAAAATGCTGGTTGCATTTTGGCACATCCCAAACCACAGTCAGTGTCTAATGTGTAGTAGTGTGACAAGTTACACAAACAGATGTGAGGAAGGCTATCTCATATACACACACAAACACACACATTCACTCTTATGGCTACTATACTAATTTGACACCAGCACGTTTAACTGATTGTAAGACCAGTGAATCTTCTGCTGATTGACATGACAGTACAACACGGTGTTTGAGTGTTGTAGTCTCCTCGTTGTTTTGTGTCCCCTTTCCTCAGCAATGATTGTCGTGATATGTGTCAGTAACACTGTTCACTGTTTCAGTTGTCACCACTGTCACTACTTAACTATTGTTATTAATTATGCGGTGCATGAGGCATCCACCGCCAGCGACCCTCTTTGTATAGTTATTCTAAACACTAGATGGTGATCTTGGTTGTCATTATATGAAACTGCTAGAATTGCTGCGATTTTTTTCAGGCTAAGCATTTTGTGTTTAGTTATAACATTTGCATACACATAATGATATTATTCATTAATAAAGGATAGTAGATATTAAAAGATGATTATGGTCATGGATAAGAATTCTATAAAAGGATTTTAAAAATATATACATAGACATAAGCTAAAAATATGTTGTAATTGTCACAGTATTAAAGATGTGTTTGGACATATCAAATCAAAGAAGCATGCAGCAACTCTGGCAGTTGCAAAATGATGTGACCTCTGTATATTGCAGTTACCTGACATTAGTGGAAAACATAGAGGTACAGTGGTTTTATGTGTTCTGTTATGATTTACCAAGACAACTCCAAGATTTGCCTTTTGTTACTAATCTGGAAGCTGAATTAGCAGTGTTTCTTGGAGCTAGGATGTAGTATGACAACCTGTCCAATAGAGACTCTACATAGAGTATTGTTTTCCACTGCTACTCTCTTGGTATTTAACAGATGTTATTTTTTCTGTCCTTTAGTTTATAAAGAGATCAGTTCACTTCTCCTCATTATTTTTTCTCTGTTCTTTTTTTTTCTCACTCTCTCTCCTGTTCTCCTGTTGGCTGATAGCTGACGAGGACTACCTGTATGCAAGTAAGTTAGGTCAATCAGTTAACTCACTCACTCATTGAAGGTTTGAATTTCTCTGCGTGCACACATTTTTTCCAAGTCTTCATTTCACTTTCTTCTCTTTTACTCACTCAAGTCTGTCTCTATCTTACTCATGTGGACACCCATTTTCATATCTTTCTGTCTCATGTTGCATGTGAACTTGATACTTTGTTAAGAGCCACATGACAACAAGAATCTCAAAATGAGTGACATTTGTTCAAAATGAAATAAAATTTCCTGTTTAAATTATTCACTTGCATATGAGAATAGTGAGGCACTGAATATGATTGTGATTTCATCTGCTTCACACAGCCTAAACTTTCTGGATCTTAACTGTTTTCAAATTGTACATGATTACATGATAAGCTTTTGTATAACCAATCAACAAACTTCAGAAAGAAATACTTCTTGAGAAAGTAATATTTGCTCAGTCAATAAAGGCCCCACATTTTATGAAAATAAGCCATACTGTAGGCAGCGGTTAGATGCTAGACCGTTAGTGTGGAGGCATGGGTTCAGTCCTGTGTGTTTTTATGTGGGATTCATGGTGGACAAAGGAACACTGGACCAGGCTTTATTCTGAGTTTCTTCAATTTTCCCATGCCAATCATGATTCTGCCATTCCCCTGTACTAATTTATCAGAGGCTTGTAAGGTATGCGATCACCCTGGCCAGGCAACATGTCACATCCTCTTGCTTTCAATTTGGGCCTTCAGCTCTTACCTGGTAGGCGATTGGTACAGAGTATGGCAGTTGGTTGTGTCTCATGATTCTGGGAGTAGTACAGCTGTCACCATGTTGCTGGTCAAGAAATTGTTCACATTTTATGGAACCTGAAGTTTCATTGCTATATTCAGAAGAGATGACCATGTTTGTGCCAAACTAATGTAATCTGGCCTTGTTTAAATAAAATATTATGGAACAAGTGACACCAAAATCGGAACAGTAAATTGTGTCAGCTGCTCTTGTCCAAAGTAGGTCATATTGCAACATGGCAGTCTCTGTTAAACTCTTGTACCTTACACTTTCAAAGTATTCTTTATTTATTTAATCACATATTCTTTTATCTTCCCATTTTAGTGACTGAAATTTTATTTTTATTCATTTGTTATTTTTTTCACCAGTGTGTTGGTGCCACAATAAAATGGGTCATGTAATCTAATCCTTCCTTGTTCTTTCTTCCTTAAAAGTATTTTATTTAATCTCTTCTCTCTTCTCTGATCCTAATGATTTAAATTTGATAGCACTCATTTTTCAAACTCTTTGTTAGTGTCTCTGTCCCACCACTGGGTCATGTTATCAACTCCTGCTTCCATCTTTCTTCCAATGCCTCTTAATGCAGAGCTGAGTAGCAGTTGTGGCATGCTCTTATATTCACCATTCCTCTTGTGCTTTAGTTTGTATGTTCTGCATTCTAGGCAAAGTTAGAACCCTCCTGTCTGCTCGAATTCTTTTGTATTATTCTATGCAGCTGAAACAAACTGTTTTATATTTTATATTTATTGTGGAACTCGTTTCATGTAACAAATCACAGCACAGTGCTTTCAGTCAATGAAAGTATTTGTTGAGTGTGTTAGCTTGTTTTACAATCAGCTGAAGGAATTCCAGGGTTTGGAATAATTAATTGTTTTGAAATGATTTCAAACTATCACCATAAGGGTATGTTCATCATAAATATTATCAGTGTACATTCCAGTAAAGTTTTCAAATCCTGAACTTATAAGGTGGTTCTGTAATAAAAATACTCAAAGATGAAAATAATTAGAAATCACAATGGCAGACTGGGTTTTTAATATTGCCCAAGAGATGGCTGCAGTAAAATACACTTGCCAGAGTATGCTTCAGGGAAATGCTCGCAAGATTCAACAATCTACGAGAAACGCAAAATTTTTTAACTCATTTACACATTTGATACACCAATTTCTTTTTTATTTCTTATGCCACTGAATAAGGTAAAATTGCATTTTGAATAGTCATATCTGAAGACAGATACTGGCAAGTGTTGTTAGCTTGAGGCATGATTACATGTGTATGCTGTAGAGTGTGATTAGTTATCTTTTTGCAGGCCCTCTTTTCTACCACATTGTATCTTGTTCACATTCCTTGTATTGTTGAGGATGGTCGTGATGGTGGTTTGATATGAATTGCACACATTTGCACTGGTTTGGACAAATGTCATTGTCATTGTAGATGTAAATAGTTAAGAGCATAGTCTGTTAATCTAGTATATCCTACAGAATTGTTCTTGTTGACTTGGGGGATTTGTCGTATGATGTGTACATTCTGAAATACTGCAAATCTCACACGTTATATGCATGTTTCAGAGCAAAGAACATTTGCAGGAATTGAAAATGTAATTAACATCAAAGATCTGAGTTTTCTCTAGTATGTCTTGAATGTTTCTGTGGGATAAGAATTGTGTATATAAAATAGGTGTGGAGATTGTAACTGGTAAGGAGTGGTAAAGCTGACATTACTCGTTTTCAGTAGTTTCATAGTAGTGTTAATGTTTTGTGTAGCCTCACATTCTTCCATACAAGGGATAATGTTCTGAAACTTATTCTCTAGTTTTAATTGCAGCAAATGAACAATTTGCTATGGAAATCTTGGTTCTGTGTTTTGTGTTGTTTAATGTGAAAGTGCAATTGTCATATTTTCTCATTCTAACATATTTTCTTATTCTAACGTGAAAGTAGAAAACTTATTGAAGACTTTCATTTAGAGTAGGTTTCGCATGAAAAACTGTTTACATAAGGATCTCTTCACTTAGCTGTTGGCATCATGTTCCTATTGTGGTATCAACTGAACACGTTTGAAATTACAATACATTACGTGTTTTTAATATGTGAGTTGTGACTCCCAGCCCTCCCTTTTTTTTTTTTTTTTGCAGCAAGGTAGCATGTGATGTGTTCCTTTATACTGGATTCATAATATTGGCCACATTAATTTATTGTAAGGTTGATCATTACATAAGATTTTGAAAGATGGCAACAGATAATGATGTTGTTAATAATCATTTGGTAAACGTGTTTTTTTATGACACCTTATTAACACTTTAAATTTTATCATTTGCTTCAGATTTGAATATATCATTTTTTTCATACCACCCTTCTCAAAGTCATTCAAATTTTTGTTGTTTGATATTTCAAAGTCTGTCACAGAAATGAAGCCTTCAGCTAAGTGCTGAATTATCCTTAAAAATAAATTAGTGGCAACTATTAGATTAACTTCTGATGGGTATATGGTTTAGTTTTATAACATGCAAGTTGCCTCTATCCTCTTTGTGTGTTACATGAATGAGGCTGGTTGACGTGTTTTGAGGGTCGTTTTGTTCTTGCAGATGACCACCACCCTCCCCCTACGTTTACGCCACCAGAACTACCCAAGAAGGTGCACGTACGAGGTATTTCCTAAATGACAGAGACTTAAAGGAAAATTGAAAAGCAATTTTGAAAGCAGTGAAGAAAGTTTTCAGCCTGATTTAATTTCAGACACAAATCTGTTTGTTTGTTTCTGCAATCTTTCAAACACACTGAGCACACATGTGTGGGCCAGACCAACAGAGCAGTTCAGACCGATGGGCTATGGGCTTGTCTCTTCATATAGCTATTTTACTTACTTATCTACTATTCTCCTTACTTCCTGCTCTTAACATGTTTATACTTGACTCAGTGCTAAGTATGTTCGTTTCATGTTAGTGAAGGCTCATATATATTGCAAAGCCACATTTATTTTTTTCACTAGGGCAGATATTGGACCTCCTATTTCCTAATATAATCTTTATCCTTTACTGTTGGAAAATGAAATATATATTTGAATTTGAAATCATAATACTTGTGTGTGTGTGTGTGTATATATATATACTTTTTTGTTTCTCATCTCTTATATGCTCTGGGCGTCACACAATTACACAAGCATTCATGTCCATATGTTTGGATTATTTTTCAAATCTCTTTATGGAATTATGTTATTAAAAATCCTCAAGTATCTGCCTTCAGATTAGTTGCGAAATGACTGAAGTGTTGCTGTCTTGGTAACATGTATGTGATGCCTTACAGTGATTATTAGTAGACTGCACATCTTCTCAACTAAGTGCACCTTTCCATTTTATCATTTTACTGCTGTTTACACTGGCTTACTATCTCTGAAAAAGAGTGATTCTTCTCTTACAGAGGTATCTGTTTGACTGTTTAGCAATCAGCGACAAGATCGGCTAGTAACAGTTGATTTTCAAGACTGAATGTAGTATGGATAGTGGGTATTTCAGGGATTATCTACGCTAATTCTCTCCACCTTTATTGATCATAATCAAGAGTTCAGTATACTGGGACAATGCACACAAACACAAATTTATTTTATATTTTTATTTGTGCAGTTCAGTTAATATGTACATAGATGATATAATATGTAGTTGATATATCATTAACAATCTATAATATGGAATGTAGATGGTGTATATTCATGTCATATTCCTACGAATAAATATTTGTGAAATCTGAACAAGCACTCATGAAAAAATATTTTAAAGTATTTGTATATTAACTTCTTTGAGTTAATATTGTATGCATGAAATACATTAAAGATTGGAACTTTACTTTTGATGGACAGTATAAAAACATACAATGTATAAAAATTTCAAAATTGTTATGCTTTTGGTGATGCAAAATTGTGATTTTCTTTATTTGGTATCATGTATGACGTCAGTTACCAATGATAAGTTAAATAAAAGGGAATAGTTTTTTGGTCTTATATTTAATTGCAATTACAGAAAGTGTGGTCTTCTTCATCTTCAAGCTCAAATTTGTTTAAAAAATGAACTTAACCATTCATAAAAATGACTGAAAACATGTCAGCAGGCATAAGATAGCATTATGCTATTTTGACTCTTTAGTTACTGATGAAAATAGAGTGAATAGTTTGCCATTAATGCATTCTGATAATATGTTCAGATTTCTTACAGCATGCAACAGAAACTGTTGTAAATATGAATTTGCTCCTATAGATAACGTAATCTGGCTCAGTGTAATGTAGGTTACGAAGCTGTATGTTATGTAACTGAAAAGGAATAACAAATCAGTTGTAAAATAGGCTTGTTTTCCTGAAATATATCCTCTGATGGATTCAAATAATAGGAGGGATTTAAGTAGAGGTTTAGAGAAGCATGTATGGAAATATCAGCTCCTCTATTCTCATGTACATTTCAAATACCCTTGGTGTAATACTAAAACTTAATCTTCTCTTTGTGTGAGATATGGATTATTTTTAAGCTAGCTATTTCTGAGACAAAATTTAAATGTTTATATGTTGAATATGTTGGAGGAAGTGGGAGGGAGTGTTGGCAGCCCTGGTCTATTGTCTGTGCTCCTCTGTTTGTGCTGTACTGAACTTCCTCTGAATGCTGCTAATGCTACTGCTTCTTGATGCTCCTGTTTTCTGTCCCATTTCTCCTTCTCCCCACAGTTATTAGTTGTTATCTCAACTTTTATGCCAACTGTTGCTTAGTGACTGTCTCCACAAGTAAAACTTCATCATAATATGCAGGTTTGAGTAATATATCTGCATGTTTTGTCCTTGAAAGAGATGTCTTTTCTCATGCTTTTGCAATAATACTTATGAGGGAATACTGTGACATGATGGCTAAAAGCTGGAATAGTGGAACGAATAGTTGCAGCCATTGTTAGGCAACGACATAGTAAAAATTTCTCCATGGCAATGAATAAGTTAGTCAGTTGGAGGTCAGAGGCTCCAGTCAATGAGAGATTAGAGTTGGCGGTTAGCAGTCCTGAGTTGGATTGTTAGCAGCTGCTACCTTGCAGTGGCCAATGATGATTGAATAACAAACAGAAGACTTTCTGTGTGCAGTAGTAATAGTGAACTTTAATGTTCAAGCCAGTGAGACTGTTATAATTATTTGCAGTTAAAGTTCTAAGTGTTTAGTAAATCCAGTCATCAGTCAAAACCCAAGATCTAATCACTAACACTTGACGGTATTTTCAAGACCATTTCCCTTAAGGAAATTTATTTTTCTATTAGCACAACATATTCCCCACATGTGTATACTTGTGTCATGGTCTACAAGTAATACTGAACTTAGTGAAAGTTGCTAACCTGTCACTCCAGTGTTTAAAAACTATGTACCGTTTTATACAATGTGAAGCTTTCACAGCTATAGTATGCATTGATGTCTCCTCAGACAATCGTCCATATCAATATGGAGTTGGTATCCAACATTTCAAACTATCACCATCTCCAATAAACATTCTGATGGTGCCAGTGGAACAGAACACTGACTTTGATTTGTTTCATTTTGGTCTGTCACACTAACAGTTACAATTATAAAAGACAATAAATGATACACACTCCGTCCCAAGTGCAAACAATATATATTATATGTCTTTGATCTTGTTCTTTTCTACACTACATGTTTCGGCCTCTATCGGCCATCATCAGGTGTATACTCTTAACGTTGCTGCCACACTGAAACCCAGTCTAAAATTTAACATTTAAAAACACATTGTTATTTTTGTCGTATTATCAACATCTACCTCGTTGATATGTGTCTGGTATGTAGATTATATTGCACACGTCAAATTTTCCTGTAGTAGCACTATAAAATCTTTAGTTATGATTTTAAAATCCTTTAAAATTTTCTCTAAATTTTAAATTTAGAATTTAAAATTGTTAGGGTTACTCGCCCTATGTCTAAAGTGCTGGAGCGGCTAGTTCTTGTTCCACACTGTACAGGTGTTATTCTGTGTGGTCTTCCTGTGTGCGTGCCGCTGTGCTGTGAAATCATAATGGACAATATTAAGAATATCCCTACTCAAGTTACATAGGCGGCACAACACCAGCCACCTTGAAGAGAGATGACAGAGGTTACTGACACGAACCGTATGGTTTATGAATTTTAATTTTTAACAAAGTTTTAAAACTTTAAAACAACTATAAATATTTCTATAACCAGAAAGGCTGCTGTGACTGATAGATGGAACATTGTGTACTTGGACATTACATGTGTATTTGATTGACAACTGTTGTGGTAGTGGTTTCAAAAAAGTGTTTGGTGCCTCTGAAGATGATCCAAATGGATCGAAACATGTCAGGCTAGTGTATCAACAAGTGAGATAACTAAAATAGTCACATTGGACCGACTTGTCATTTATAATTAGATCACTGATCATCTGACTCTGCCCCTGTTCCCTCAACAGTACACATGGGGAATGACCAGAACTTACTGTGTGGTACAGATGCAACATGCAGATATGGCATTCATCAACC
>NW_019737392.1:280161-314775 GCF_002891405.2 Cryptotermes secundus
TAGTTGAGCAAAAGCATTACATCTGCATTGTAAGAAAAAAAAGACTGCTTTTATATGCACAGAAATTACCGTTTTCATGAAATAAATTAATGCTGAGATGTTCATTATTAAGTGCTGTGTGTTGTAGGTACTACTTGGTTTAAAATTACCTTCCTTTCAATGATCTCAGTGTATGTGTGTACTCCTCTAGTATTAGAACGGTTCAGTATTTAACTTTCCTTCATATTCGATTTTTGTAAGGACAGTGTAATATACTCTACATATCTCCTATGAACACACACTGTACTCTGAAAATTGAAAATATTTATATGAAGTTTAAAACAAAGTAGTTATTTCTTTGGATGTCTAAAGCAGTTTTGGTAAAACCTTCTTTTGTAGTGAGTACTATGCCAAATAACTGCTTGTCCCAAATTATAATATCCTCAAATTTCTCTTAATCATGTAATTGATGTGAGGACATTTGTGTGGTGCATTTAGCACTATTTTTAGGCAATTTTCCCTTATTTTTTTTAATTAAACTTCAGCGCTTTCTACAATAGTCATGAATTTAGCAACCAGAGATTGAAAAATCAGATCATTGCATCAGAAAAATGTTAGTGATGCTAAAATGTCAGCCATATGGACACATTCACTTACTGCACAGAAAGTGTAATGATAATGTTCTTTCAATATTTATA
The DNA here is from genome assembly GCF_002891405.2 of Cryptotermes secundus. Taxonomy (NCBI): domain Eukaryota; kingdom Metazoa; phylum Arthropoda; class Insecta; order Blattodea; family Kalotermitidae; genus Cryptotermes; species Cryptotermes secundus. Next base: position 280,839 of record NW_019737392.1, read on the forward strand.
CTGGTTTTGGGTGGCTGTCCTGTGCATAAGTTGGTTCTAATTCACACATTTCAGAAATTCTTGCTCTTTGCATCTTCAAGGCAAAGTGACTTGCATGGCACTTGCCGATGACTGCAGAGCATGTCAACTGCTAGCCAGTAAGATTGGAGGAAAAAATTGGCTTGCATTTGAAGCATGTTTGATGAGCATGAACTATAAGTGTTGGAAAGGGCCATGGCATAGTCAACTTCACCTTGAAAAATGGAGACTGCAAAGATCCCCAAAACATCACCATGCTACGATCTGAAAGGACGTGGGTTTTGATTCTCAGTTAAGTCATTAGTTTGACCTAATCCTTCCAACCATACTATGGCCCCAGGGTTGACTCAGCCCCTAACAGAAATGACCACCAGGTATCTTCCTGGGGTAAAGGGTGGGTGGCACATAAAGCTGACAACCTCACCACCATCTCTGGCCAATTATCTAGAAAATATGGGAGCCTTGAAGTTTCCCAAATATATGGGCCTCCATGGCCTGTTGCACTGGAAGACTGGCCCAACTGTGCCTCATTTTCTGAACAATTTTTGGCTTTCTTCTCTAAGAAGACATAACAAATTAATTGCCTTGGCTGAAGCTTTTTCTTGCAAAGCATTTCTTTGTAGCAAGATATATCGTAAACACCTGTCTTCAGTTTGGTGCTGTGTTTAAAATATTGATCATTATCAGTTTTCCATTGCATTATTAATGGTATTCATAAAATCTGTCGGTACACCTGTGGCTTCACCATATAGAGTCAACCATTTTGACCCAAGTCCAAACCACTCAACCAGTTTAGAGCAGCTGGAAAAGTAAACAGTTATCCTTCTTGGTGCATGCACCCAAACTGACCGAACTGCTACTCAGTGGCCAGGAAACTAATCATTATTATTATCATGACCAAAACGTTTATGCAGTGGCATCACATCATACAGCAACTTCATTTTCCTTAAAAATTTTTTCCCAGAATAAAGAATATTGTAACAAATCATCACTATGCGGGGTAGTGTTAAATGGGGTATGACTCTACTTTTTATACTAGAAGTAAAATATCCTGATAATTTAATACATTTATCAGGTTTCTATAGAATTCTCAGTATTCCATTGAATAGAACAAAATTTCTCATGAGGATACAGTAACAGTGTAACGCAGCACATGAACTTTTATTATGTGGAGACAGCCCCTTCAATTGATTGTGGAGTGATTTCATTACAGTTTTATAAAACCAATTTGTTTATGAAGTAGCTGGTTTAGACCTCCGATTGAAACCTCATCTAGAAAGCTATGAACTCTTTGCCTGGTAGGCTCTTTCATAAAGGTCTTCAATGTATAGCACAACTTTGGGTTTTGTTTCTAGACCTCATTCTTTCACACGTTTAGATTCCTACACACGCAGTTTTATTAGTCTTTAAATTATCATCATTCCTGCATATGAGTTTAATGCTGTGTACACTTGAATATTTTTGTTTGCATTTGTTCCCTTAATTAGCTAATTTCATTGAATTGCTGTTTGTTGCCTGCTTTGTTACATAATACAGTATGGCTAACATTTGTAATGTTTTTGTGTAATGTTTGTAATCAGCACTGTTTTTCAAAAAAATATGTTTGCCAGTAATGCTTACACTAAGTTTTAGCCTCAACGGCAAAACATAACATGCATAAGCAGATGTATGAATTTTTACTTTTGTCAAGTTTGACGATATGCATTGATTTTTTGCCATTATGCATACCAGTATGCACTTGCTGGAGGAAACACTTGTAATAATTTCTTTGTTGGTAGTGTTATGCTTCAGTCTTTCTGTAGCTTTTGTTTGTTGCATTGGTTGGATGGCTCAGTGTGCTGGTTTGTATGTAGGACATGTATTTATTTCCTGCAAACATCTGTTGCATATCAGATAATATTATGCAAGTATTTATTCTGGTAAGGAAGTTGAAATATTTCAAATAAATTTTATTAGTCTATACTATTTCTCAGGCCAGAAGAATAATCTCATAATTAATATATCTTTTTATTGTGAAGGTTGGTGGAGTTTTACATGTAAATTTTAGGATTATGTTGTAAGGAAGGTCTTATTGCCCTGTTATGTGCAAAAATTGTTTTTTGTCAGCAAGATTTTTCTACTTTGTGAGATTGGAATTCTTTCTTTCTTTCTTTCCTCAGATAGACCACATATATCTCCCATGTTTGTTTTTTGTGATTTACATACCATTTGCATATTAGAATTTTAAAACTAACATTGAAATTTGTGGAAGGTAAGTTACGTTTGGTCAGTGTGAACAAAAATTAAATTTGTGTTAGAAATGTATACTCCCAAATACCTTATTTCATTGAAATTTACTGCGTACTATTAGGGATGAAACAGGAAGGTGGACAGACAGATTGACTAACAGATATGACCTCCATATTATATGTTCATTTTATACACTTCTTGCAAAGGATATGCAGAGTACTGTGATCATAAGTATTTTAACTATAAAAGAACATACAAAATTTCATCTAAGATATCACCTGCCTGATTTAGGCAACATAGATATGCATAGATATTTGTAGCAATTGCCTGTGGTAGCGACACATTTTTCGAGTGGCTAGTGTGTAGGTGAGTGGATCCTGAGGGTGCTGGTGACCAGCAATGCACATAAATGGTAGGTCAAACTGTGTAAATATGTGGTGATGCATTTTGTATTCGTGAAGGATATTACATATTTGTCTTTATGGTTTGTTTTTAGTCAGCTTTATTGTATATCATACTTGTATATAAAGATACCCCCAACCTTTCATCTTTGTGGTCAATTTAAAATATAATTGTCATTGTTATATATATATATATATATAATCTCCTCTGCTCTTTATTTTGTATCCTGGATAAAATACAGACTGATTTGCAGTTAAAAGATAAAGTTGTCCCTGTGCTTAACTAATCAAGTACTATGCCATGAATATGTATGGGGGAGTGGATGCATAGATCCAGTTTTTCTTGATCTTGGCACTAGCTTGAGGTGAGTGGTCGGCTTCACTCCCCAGCCTCTTTACTCCTGGGGAAAGGACAGTACCCATTGGATAGAAGGCTGGGTGGGCTCCAGAGCTGGTCTGGATGCTGCGGAGAAAAGAAAATTCTTGGCCCTACTGGGACTCAAACTCTGACCATTTGGTCATCCAGCCTGTAGCCAGTTGCTGTACCAACTGCAATATCCTGGCTCCGTGATTTGTGGTTAGAAAGATGAAAATAGTAATTTATAGATGAAGGAAGATACTTCTCAAGATTAAATTATTTGTTTTATTAATAATGGCTCAAGAAACACACATATAATGTTAATTTCATATTATAAATTTACATATTCACATCAGTGTACATTGTATGTAATGTGTCATGAACCTAAAACTTAGCACAGTTACCTTAATGGCAGAGAACTTTCTATGAATTTTGTAATTCCAGTCAGAAAATTAAGTATACTGATTGGATTTTAATGTGATTTTTGCTTATTCATTCTTGAAAGTGTCAGAATGATGCTTCAAAATAGATTGTAAGGATTTTGGGTATATCTTTTTCAAAAAGCCGTTAGTACTAAGTTTGTCATTTGTATTCATTTTTCCTGAACATCTATAGTTGGTATGTACATCAAATGAACCAAAAAAAAAAAAAAAAAGCGTACCCAGAAATTAAAACAAAGGTTGGGGGGTCTCTGTATCATTGGTATCCAAATTATTCCTGCCAGTACATCATCATGGGCATGTATCTCCTACATTTTTTCTTCCTTTAGAGTGACCTAGCTAGACTCTAGTGAATTCTTAAAAATAATGTGGCATTACCAGGAGTTTTTATTAATATTAGTAAATCATTGGTGTTTATAGAGGATAGCATTTCTGCCACATACTAAGGAGCTTCAAGGTTTTATTAGGCAGTGAAAGATTTCTAATGAAAGTATCTTACATGCCTGTAAGATCTGTAAAGTGTATGATGAGGCTGTTAGCTATGTGGCAGCTGGTGTTAGAGTTTATTCTCTCCGAAGAAGGAAGTTCAACGCACACATTAAGCGTAAGATTATAGCATTCTGATCAGTTGTGCCTATTGGTCACAGTAGTCTCTTGACATTAGGAAGCCCACGTGGGTGCGATGGTAACAGAGTCATTTTACTGTGTTATTCTAATGCTAATACTGGTTACCTATGTTCACAGGTGAGGCTGGACGTGAGAAAGAGGATTCATGTAAGTTTGCTTCTACAGTACATTTCTATATACTGTTGCTGTGCAGCATTACATAATGAATTTCTTCTGAGTAGTATGGTTAGGATGATTTGCTATGTGATTTGAATTCCGTGTGTTCTTATGCTGTCAGATTAAATACCCCTGGTACTCATTACATTAGGGAAGAACATAGATTTCAGTGGTATTTGTGGACAGTTTGCTGAGGACATCAGGATCTAAGAGGAAAGAAGAAAGAGGAAAATGGACAAAATTGCGTGATGAGGAACTTTATAACCAAATGTTATTTTTGATGATCAAAGTAAGGAGAATAAATTGGGTTGGACATGTAATGTACATGAACAAAACCAAAAATGTATAAAAATTATAGTCACAAAATCTGAAGTGTAGAAGTCACTTGGAAGACATAGTTATAGATGGAATTCTAATATTAAAATTGATCTTAAATGGGATGTGAGGATGTGAACTGGATACAACTGACTGAGGACAGGGACCAGTTGTGGGCTCTTGTGAACATGGTGATGAACCTCCAGGTTCCTTCTTGATTAGCTGACTGTCTGTTAGCTTTTGAAGAAGAATTGTGCTCAGTCAAGTTAGTTATGTGCTTAGTGCATTAAACATGGCAGAAGCAATATAATTTTAGTGTAGTCTGTTGTGTTAAGTGTGGTGAAAGGCTAAATTAAGAAGAATGAAATTGCAAGAACATGTTGCATATATGGGGAAATCAGAAATTCTTACAGAATTTCAGCTGGAACATCTAAAGTGAAGCTGACAGGTCATATCAATCTAGTGTTGAGGTTAAGAATCCCTCCTGTACCTCTCCATAGCATGGTGCTAATTAAGCACAAAGATAGCTTCACCATTACCTTTACTTAGTGTCTCCTTTATTGAATTTTACTAACACTTCTGTAAATTAAGTTTTTATTGCCATATAATTGTCATTACTGTATAAAATTTCAACATTGATTCGCTTCCTTCCTCTGTTATTTTATTATTATCATATCAGTTATAAAGCTGGGTTATTTAAGTGTTTTATAAAGGAACATCAGATAGTGTCACAGTCTTCTGAGAAGTGATGTCTTGTCATTTGGTAGATAAGCACCAGTGGTTCAGATTAACATGCTGCCTACATTCTGTGCTAAATACAGGAGTAGCAGGTTCTTCCGAAACATTGGTACCTATTCAAATAATTAAAATGTGAAACTTATCACCAATTAACTGCTAATCACATCTCATGCAATTCTCATAGTTCTCATAATAATCACAATACACATGCACATTATAATGATATATGTTCTGCTGACAGTGATGCGCAATCACCAGGGTATGCCTACAGCAATGGTGAACTCAATGAGCAGTAGCAAACAGGTGAACAAGGTGAAACCAACAGTGAATCGCTCAACACCTGACAATATGGCTGTCTCTCCCAGTCAACAGCCAGGAGGAGGCGGAGGCTACAACAGGTAAGCAATACATCTGTATCTGTTGGTCATATCTCTTGCCCTGCATATGTATGTATGTATGTGTGTGCGTGCGTGCTGATGGTGTTTGTGTTCATTGTAATGGCTCCTGGCCAGACCGATGCATTTCATGCAATAATCTGCACCATAGTACAAGTTACAAAACTGAGTGATCTATAAATATTTAATGTGTTTCACTTTATTTGGCTCTAGTATTGGATACCTCTGATATCAGAATAGAATCGATCTAGAATAGTTCAGTCAGTACAGCAAGTGGCTATGACCTGGACAGCTTAGGAAATGAGGTTCAGTTCATGGCAGAGGCGGCAGATTTTTCTCTTGTCTGTAGTATTCTGACTGACTCTGAGGACTACCTGGCTTCTGTCCAGTGAGAACCAAGGTTCTTTTCCTGAGGTTAATGTAGCCAGGGCATGAAGCTGACCACTTGGCTTAATCAAGTGGAAAGGTTAAGAAAGCATGGAACTATACCTCCAATCTGCCCTGTGTTATCATGACATCATGACATTGTACTTAATTAAGGACCAGGACAACCTAATCAAACTTCACACAATCTTAAATTTAGACAACCAGGACTTCAGGACATGTCAGTTTAAGAGTCCATAGACACAAAAACAGAAAGAATGCTAGACTAGTGTTTCTTCATCTTTACATGTCGAATTTTAATTGATATCGGTAAATGCTGGTGGAACCCAATACCTGAAACTTAAAGTCACAGATTTAAAAAGGGTGAGAAGATAATTGGGTGGTTCTTGCATAGCACAAAAAAGAGACACAATAGAAGATAAATATTGTGATCTTCTGGGTTATGATACTTGTGTAGTATGCTAGGTTGGTAGCAGCATTTCAGAGGTATGTACTGCATTTATGTTCTACCCAGAAAATGGAAGCAATATGTTTCTCCAAAATGTTGGCACCTGCTTGTGCAGTTACACAGTATCATAAACCAGAAGGCAAGAATATGAATAATTACTGCCATGAGAACCTTAAATATTACAGAACAGAAAGTAAAGTAATACCCTAAGAGGAATGTTTATATTTCTTTTACTGAAAATTCTCCATCCGCCATTTACAAAATGGCTGAAGAAAGAAATGTGTACAAAATATTTGTTTATGTAATGCAATTTGGTAGATCTATTTTAACATGAACTGAATTGAGTTAATTCAAAATAAAGTCACGTGGCACATTTTCATGCTAGTAGTTTTTGACCTTCATTTGTCAAAGAATTATGTATGTAGTGAAGTGGAGCAGTTATAATTTTGATGATGTCCCCACAAGTGTAGACTTGATTTGTGGTGGCATAAATACAGTGTAGGGGTATAATTATGACAGTATAATTTGAATCTAATTTGAGGGTATTTATTTTCTTGACCCTGATTCATTATTCATCTCTGAATTTGTGCTTGTCGGAGCAGACCAATGTTATGTTCTGAGTGCACAAATCATTAAGTAAGACCAGCCCATGGCTTTTGTTCAGGTGGATCGGTAATGTTGTGTTGTCAAGTACTGGCATGACGTTTCTAATGTTTACCTTCATTGATGTCAGTTCTCTGTAATGTATTGAAGCTTCTTGCACTTATTACAATTAACAGGTGCATAAAGTTGAGGTGTGCAGTTTATCACAACAATTGAATGTAGAATATATAGCTACAGTAGTGATATTTAATCTAACATAATATTGTAAATAATTCTAATTTATTGTCTCTAATATAAGACGGGGTTTCTCAGAATATAATCTTTAATGGAAATATATTCTTCAGGATCCATTATTTCTGGATTGGTTAAAATAATGTCATGTAAAGATATTCCCTTAATATTTTATTTATTTAAACATACATGAAATGGTACACATTTGTTGCAGATCAGATTTAGAAAAGTGACTATTGTATTATTAAACTTTAGTCTATATATTGAATACTAATTTGAAATGCCGGTAAAATATATAATGTAATTTTATTTTTAAAATACTTGTGTATTAACTGTTCCAGCATTTTCTTAGTGTTTTCTTTGTCTAGAGAAAATGTGGGAGCCACAGTGTATCACAACCCTATGGGTCTTCTCATCCTGTTACATGGATAGCTTTACCTTTTTTACCTTTCAGAAAAGACCAGTGTGCTAACAGTCTGGTCAGTTATATTGAGGATATTAATGGAGTTACTTTAATTTATACTATTAGTGCAAAAGCACATTGAAATTCAGTAGGTAATTATTTCTTTCCCATCTTCTTCCCTCAGCCCATTTATTCATTTCCTTTATCACTTGAATACCCTTATCTTGATTCTTAATATCTCCATTGAAACAGTGAAATAAATTATATCTCTATCCAATAGATGGAACACTTTAGAATATAAAGCTGTCACCTGCTAAGTGCATGAAAAGTACCACAGTGAGGCAATGACATAACATACATATATATGTACATAGAGGACATACATACCTAGTCATATACCATGTCTTGTTTTATATGTACGTGGTGCACTCCAAAAGTTCCAGAAATATATTAATAAAAACTATTACACCTTACCTGGATCTTATTCTGCACCATCACCTTCAAAGTAGTCCCCTTGGAAGCGCATACACTGATTCGCAGCGTTTCTGCCACTTCTGAAATGCATCCTGGAAGTCTTTCTTTGTTAGGGTGTTTAGTACCTTCTGTGTTTCCACTTGAATTTCCTCAGCTGGATCAAATCTTCACCCCTTCAACTTGATTTTGATCTTGGGGAAGAGAAAGAAGTCACATGGAGCTAAGTCTGGTGAGTACGGTGGGTGGGGAACAACTGCCATCTTGTTTTTAGCCAAAAATTGCAGCACCATGTAAGCCATATGCGGTCGTGCATTGTCATGGTGGAGTACCCACTCATTCGTGCACCACTTCTCTGGACGTTTTCTCCTCATGTCCTCCCTCAAATGCCTTAGAACATCGCGATATAACTCTTTATTGACTGTCTGACCAGGAGGCTCAAACTCCTTATGAACAATCCTGTCAGTATCAAAAGACAGATGAACATGGGCTTAATGTTGGTCTTGACTTGTCAATCTTTTTTTGGCCAAGGTGAAGAAGGGTTCTTCCATTGTGACAATTGCTGCTTACTTTCGAGGGTCGTAGCCATAAACCCAACTTTCGCCACCAGTGACAACCTTTGAAAGAAATTTGGATCCTCTTGAAGCTGTTGTTGAAGTTCCCTGCAGACTTCCAAGTGATGCTGCTTCTGTTCATTTTGCAGCAGTCGTGGCACAAACTTCTCCACAATCCTCCTCAAGTCCAGTTCCTCTGACAAAATTCGTTCATATGTACCATAACTTAGTCCCAAGGTGTTACAGAGGTCTTGGATGGTCAGTCTACGATCTTGCAGAATCAGATCCCTAACTTTCCCGATATTTTCTGGTGTGGTGCCAGTTGATGGCCATCCAAAACAATCGTCATCATCAGTCGTTCGGCCATTTTTGAAATGCTTACACCAGTCGTAAGTTTGTGTATGGGCTAAACCGTTGTCACCAAATGCTTGCTTCAATATTTGGTGTGTTTCTGCAGCGGTTTTCCCAAGTTTAAAAGAAAACTTTATACATACACACTGCTCTCTCAGGTCAGCCATCGCAAAATCACAAACTCANTTAACTTTGTTTCTATTTTAATATGTTAATATGTTCACATAGGCCATCTTTGATACACAAAATCTGGATTTTATTTCAGTAGACCTTGTCTTGGAAAGAGGTTGGTCTAAAAGTAAAGACAGAGAAAACTAAGTATATGTTACTGTCTCGTCACCAAAATGAGCAAAATCATGACATAAAGATAGGAAACAGATGTTTTGAAAATGTGGCACAGTTCAGATATTTGGGAACAACGATAACAGATTGAAACCTAATTCAGGAGGAAATTAAGAGGAGATTGAGCTCGGGTAATGCTTGCTACCATTCAGTCCAGAACCGTTTGTCTTCTTGTCTGTTGTTCAAAAACATAAAAATTAGAATATAGAAAACTATAATTTTGCCTGTGGTTCTGTATGGGTGTGAAACTCGGTCTCTGACATTGAGGGAGGAACATAGACTGAGGGTGTTTGAGAACAGGGTGTTGAGGAGAATATTTGGATGGAAGAAGGATGAAGTGACAGGAGGTTGGAGAAAACTGCATAATGAGGAGCTTCATAACTTGTACTCTTCGCCAAGTATAATTAGAGGGATCAAGTCAAGGAGGATGTGGTGGGCAGGGCAGGTAGCAAGAATGGGAGAGAAGAGGAATGCATATAGGATATTGGTGGGAAAGCCAGAAAGAAAGAGACCACGGGGAAGACCAAGACGTAGGTGGGTGGACATTATATTAAAATGGATCGTAAGAGAGAGAGGATGGGATACTATGGATTGGATTGATCTGGTTCACAACAGGGACCAGTGGAGGGCTCTTGTGAACACGGTAATGAACCTTTGGGTTCCATAAAATGCTGGGATTTTCTTGAGTAGCTGCAGAATTGGCGGCTCCTCAAGAAGGGCTCAGCTCCATGAATAAGTAAGTAAGTAAGTAAGTAAGTAAGACCTTGTCTTGGAGGGAATCTGAGAATCTTTCTCTCTAGCTTCATCATTTTTGCTTATGGAGCTGATAACCGACTTGGTTGGATCACATGTTTAAATATATAACAATATCTTTTTACTTGTCATCTGTCCGTTACCAAAATGTAATTATTGCTAATAGTAATTTTGTTAGTAAATTTAGATAAATACTGAGATTATAAAAAGGGATGGGTAGGTCCTTCAGTTTTATTGTTTCTGATGCTACTGTTTGTTCTAACCTATTAGCTGCTTATTCTCTCACCTCTGTTTTCAAAGCACCAATCACATTTCAAGCACTAACATACTGGTACATTTACTTACCTCTTTTGCTTTTATTGTATGTTTTAAGAGTGATAAATATTGTTTACTTTCGTAAAGCTTCAAGATACATGTTTTATAAAAAGAGTGTACTATATAACATTAATATGCTTTCTTGAGTGCCAGATTTAAATAGATGGCACATTGATTTATTGTGCCCTCACAAATGCCACCACTGTGAAGAATACTGTCTGTTAGCTGTATTTTAATGATATCTCAATACCAGATTCTGGACACATTCTTAATTATAATTAATAATTAATTAATTAATAATTAATTTTTCCTGACTCAAGATATGTCCTGTGGAGGTAGTTCTGTGACTTGTTACTTTATCCATATTTGTGCTCAGATGATACCTTACATTGGACTGTGACCTTTGGTTCCTAAGACTGAAACAATTTATGTGCACTGTGTGAATCCATATATTCTCTAAATTCCTTCACTCCACAGGGAAAATGAAGGCTGGGATTATCAGACAGGTATATAACAGAAGGCATGTACCAAATACAGATAACGTATACAATTTCTTTTGCACTTCAAGGATAAAGCTCTTCCATATTTCTGAAGCCTTCCACCAGCAATGATGGAGTCCGGGTAGCTCAGCTGGTATAACTACAGGCTACCAACTGGAAGACCAGGGTTCGATTCCCGGCAGTGCAAGATTTTTCTCTTCTCCACAGCGTCCAGGCTGACTGTGGGCCAGCCTCCTGTCCAATGGGTATTGGGGGCTCTTTCCCTGGGGGTAAAGTGACAGGGGTGTGAAGCTAACCACTTACCTGCATCTGGTGCCAAGGTCAAGAAAGGTGGAGTTATATCTTCACTCCCCCATATGTCTCAATGGCATAGTGCTTAACTAATTAAGCACAGGGACAACTGTATCTTTTTTTTACCTTTTCTCCATCAGCAATGCATATATATGTATTTTGTGCCTTCAAACACAGTCTTGAACATTTTATTGCTTATGCTTGTAACAAAAATGCTAATAAGAGAAATGTAGATGTTTTGTTCCAAAAGGTCACATCATAGCTGGATTGTTCAAAGGAATATGTTCTCTTCATATTTTCCGGGCGCACACTGTGCAATTAAGTTGCTGAGAAAAGTATTTTTTTTTTCAGATTGGTATATATATATATATATAAATGTTAACTGTTTTGACACAGATGGGATTGTTAGTGAATTGGATTTTGTTGAAGTTTTATAATATGCAATGTGGTTTTGTTATTTGGGCAGTTGGATCAGTAACAAGGACTGAACATGGTCTACTTCTCCATAACCATTCAAGACCTAAACATAATTTACATGTCTTTGAACTGTGACTTATACATACTTATAATAACAAATGTTTTTGGTTCTGTCTTACAGGCTGTCATTTCATAACAATCAGTTTTGGTTCATTTTTATCAGAATGTTACTAAGAAATTCGAAAAGGTCCAAGAGAGCTCTTTTACATGAATTTCCAGTGGTTAACTATGAAATAAATTAGCACTGCAGGGCCATTTGAAATTGACAGTGAGTGATGATTCAGCACTAAAATATTAATAGAAATTAATTCCAGTAATCTTACTGGTAACAAACAATGCTATGATGTCACATAGAGTCACATATATTGTTCAAACAGAATTTGATTAAATTAGAGGGAGGAATAAAAAGTTCTTCAAACCCCTGGATTGGTTTTAATATTTATAGATACTGTGCCTAGCTGCAGGCTCATGTGAACACAATTATGAATCGTAGAGGCCTGTAAGGAATTTCTTGACCAGTGCACAAGTTTCTCAAGAAGGACTTATGCTCCCTGAATCCAGTTTATTAGCTATTAAAAGTGAGGACTGAGTGTTGCAGTCAAATGATTGATATTTCTTTACATTTGTGAGCTCTTGGGTTTGGATATCAGTCTGGAGGCCAGCTATCCTGACAGAAGTTTTCTTTGTGACTTTCCTCAGTACCTACCCACAGATGCTAAGATATTGCCTCAAATTAGGCCATGCCCACTTCCTGCAACTTTCTTTCCAATTACATATTCACAGATCATTCTTCCAGTCAGTGGTTATACTCTGACCTGTTTGAAAGCATCATTAAATAAACCATGAATATAAATATTGAGTTTTTGGACATCATACATTGTCCCGTTTTTAATTGAAAACCAGGACAATGAATAATGTCCAAAAACTCAATAATTGTATTATTAACATATCATCATCACAAATTCTTAGATCTTAAACCATGAATAAATAAATTAAATATAAAAGAAGAAAATTTATTAAATGTAATAGCTTTGTCTGTGTAATCACACTCAATTTTGTTTGCAGTAAGTTAACTCTGGAATACTTTCATGTTCTTCCTCTACTTGACTTAACAGGAACATTGTGGTGTTTACAGGGTTACACATGTACACTGAAACTTAGGAGACTTCATGCACCTTTCCTTTCTGTGTTTTGGGAGCACCTTAGGTTTGCATCTACTATGATGAGAGAAAATTAAAATTTTATGACAAAATGACTGATTAATCAGATAATGTTTGGACTAATACTGTTTACTGAATAAATAGTGAGCAGGGATATTCACTTCGTGGGGGGTGGAGTCCAACTGGGTCCACTCGGCATGGCAGCCACTGATTGGCCTATTGTAGCCTGCCCCGGGTGATTATGATGATGGAGAATTTGGTGGAATGAAGATTGTCAGGGGAAACCGAAATACTCAGAGAAAACCTGCCCTAGCACCTCTTTGTCCACCACAAATCCCACTTGGCCAGACCCGGGATCGAAACTGGGCCACCATGGCGGGAAGTCAGCAACTAACCGCTTGAGCTATGGCACGGCCTTTTGAGTAGGGATATGGTCTAGGCAATGACACTTGTTCTCTGTGCAGTGTGGACTTTTCTGCAAGTCTTCTCCTTCCCTCACAAAGTCAAATTCTTTGGATATGGAGAATATCAAGGCCCCCCCCCCCATCATAGTGGCTATACCCCATGTTTGGCTCCTCTGGCAGCAATCGCAGTCATCTTCACTATTGTCCTATATAATGGGAGCAAAATGGAAATACCACTGATAAGTTGCTTCCATCTCAAATTGTCTTTTCATTCCTTATGTTAGCCAAGTGGACAGAAGACATGAACAAAATTAGTGAGCTCACAGTCAGATGGGTCATGCTGGGACTTCTGTGATGTGTGTTAGAAGTGTAATTATTGGATGGAATAATGTATCCACTTGTAGAAAACTTCTGCAAGGATTCAAATGAGTGATTAATACAATACAGTATACTACTGATTATCTGTGCTAATGAAAGGTAAAAAGCACATGAATAATAAAAAATACAGATAATCCAACTTTAGCGTGTGAGTGGGAAACCATGATGATTTTTGTTTATAGAAATTCAGTAATGTATGCATAATATCAGACTTATTGGGGCAAGTGTATTGAACATAGCATGTTTCATTTTTCTGTACAGAATTTTTTTAAATACTTTTTTGTTCAGTAAATATTTAGTGAATTACGCTCATGATATGTCCAGAAATGCAATAGGTCTTTATGTAAAAGTGGTCATTAAAACTGTTTGAACCAAAAGTAAATTGAAATGACTTGATCATTCTTTATAAATTTTTTAACATACTCATAAAATTTAATGAAAATCTGTCCTGCAGTTTTCAAGTAGTTGCATGTGCATATACTTACAGACAAACAGGCAAACATAATAAGCAATGTGCAGGGCTATGAGTTCTATTAAAAATGGCAGCTGGATAGGATGTGACTCAGATAATTCATGCACAGATAGTCAGTAATATACTGTACATACAAATTCAGATTTACTAAATTTTGTTCTTAGAGAATTCAGAAAGGAAACAAACGGTTTTGTTTAATCATATTGGTACTATGTGTTGTTATTAAATGAAACATGGAACCAATGAGAAATGATATTGCTGACTTGAGTTGCAGTCCATACCATTATTTGACTATTCAAGGTCTGAAATTTATTGTATTATGAAGTGAATACAATTACTGCAGGTATTTTTACACATGTCAAATCATAAGATAAATGAGGAAAGATACAGACAAAGGAAAACTGTGGCAATAGTGAATGTTTAATGTGATTACAGGCCTCAAGAGGATTCCACATATGCTGGTTATCACCTTGCCTATGAAGTCAAAAAACTCATGTATGCTTTCCATACAAGCTCTCTCTATTCATTAACAAACTTCTTTTAGTAATCTGTTAGTTGAAAATTTTCTCTCTTTCTCTCTGTAGCATTATCTGTGTGTGTCTATCACTGTCACCTTTTTGTCTATTATCTGTCTGTTGTAGTAGTGATAGACCTTCTGCTAGCTTGCTTACTGATGTGCAGGTGGTCTGTGTTGGCTGTTGAAGTAGATGAACTAGAATGTGCATGTAAATATATATATTATATATATGGTTGGTTATGATTGTTATTTATGTCTGTGTGGCTGTATGATGTAAGGAAAGCTGATTCCAATCTTGAAAATATTAAAATGTTGAGCTTTCTTGACTTTGTGGGGTAGAAATAGCGTGATATGTGGGATGTTCCCACAACTTAATGACATCTTTTGTAGAAAATATGACATTATGTAGTGTCTGCAAAGTGCAGACATGTAATAAAAAATATAGTGGCCAAGTCAGTATGGGTAGAATCATAAAAATTGTCTGTTCTAAGGAAAGTATTATTTCATTCTTTGATAGGTTAGGTTTTTAATACTGAAACTAATTTAGAGTCAACTGTTTTACAGGTATCTTGATGTTTCTTAAAGACATGACACTTATGGAGTAGTAATACTTTCTTATAAGAGTTTCTAGGGTAACAGTATTTTTTTATTTTTTTTTTATTCCTAGTGGGGCGGGACTAAGTCCCTTGCACTGTGGCCACTTCTGGCCTATTGTACCAGCCCAAGATGATAGGTGAGGGTGATTGTGGAGCAATTGGTGGAATGAAGATTGGCAGGGGAAACCGAAGTACTCAGAGAAAACCTGCCCCAGTGCCACTTTGTCCACCACAAATCCCACTTGACCAGACCCAGGATCAAACACGGGCTGCCGCGGTGGGAAGCCAACAACTAACCGCTTGAGCTATGGCGCGGCCCTAGGGTAACAGTAACAAATTCAATTAATTTTCCTTTAAAATGTGAACTTTTATTCACTTAATAAATATTTTATGCTTCTATTATGTTCAAATATAAAGTCATCATACAGACAAAGTAAATATATTCAAAAACTTGTCAGCTGAATGTCATTTAAATATACTATCTTTTAGAAGAATGTGATAGGCCAAGGGCACAAGAAGTACGTGTTCAGTAATAAATCAGTATTTTCATACATATAGTTCACTTGCGGACTACAGACAGTGGAGTTTTTTGTTTGTTTTGTATGTTATCTCAGTCGTAAGTTTCTTTGTACATTAAGGCCATGATGCAAGTGATTTCTCAAGCTCTTCAGCTTGTAAGTGCATATGAAATTTATTTGTCAAACTGCCAAGAAAACAGTCTCATAAATATTTCAGAAGTAAGTGCTGTAGGAGAATTGTCTCTAGAATTATTGCAGAAGCCTGGAACAAATAGTCTTGTGGGACTCTTTGAACTTTTGTATAATAATTAAAAAGTTAATGTATTTAAAAATCTTACCTATAAATTTGCACACACATACATTTATAACCACATTTATATTATGCTAATGTATGGACAAGATAGTAGCTGAAAGATATGCTGAAATGCAGAAGTTAGTAGAGTGTTGATCACACAATTTGGATAGTAACTGTAATATCTGAAGTCTTTAATCTGTGAAACATATTTATTGTCCTCCAGTTTGGTCTTGCAATAGTATACCGACTTTCACGCATCATTGGAAGAGCATTAGAATCTCAGGTGTCTCTACAGGATAGTGCCTGATGAATGTTGATGAGTTAAAGTATATTTTCATAAATCAGTACATGTTCACAGAAAGATAAAAAAATATGTGATCTGACAATAAAGTTCGTGAACTCGTTGTGGTATTGCTGAATATCACTTTGGTCGTCTTGAAAGTACTCACCTTGGAAAGCTATGCACTGATGCCAGCGCCTAGTCCACCCTTCAAAACAATTTTATAACTGGTTTTGTGGAATGGCCTTCAGAGCTACCATCGTATTACCCCTGATTTAATCAGTGTCATCAAAATACCTCCTTTCAACATTTCCTTTATCTTCGTGAACAGAAAAAAAGTCATTGGGAGCTAGATCCAGTGAATAGGGAGGGTGTCTCAGCACAGTTATTTGCTTACTAGCTAAAAACCCTCACAGACAGTACTCTTCAGTGAGCTTCTTTGGGACCACTTTTGCACACACTTCCTCATGTCAAGATCTTCAGTTAAGATTTTCCTAACTGTTTCTCTGTCAATGTTTGCTTGCTCTGCTATGCTCCTGACAGTCAGCCATTGATTTTTAGGCACAATTTGAGAACTTTTGCAATGTTTTCTTCAGTTCTGCTCGTTGGTGGCCATCCTGATCTCTCTTTGTCAGTGACACTTTCTCTTCCCTTTGAAAACCATGTCACCCGCTTGTAAACAGCCGTTTCCTTCATAGCATTATCCCTGTAAACTTGCACTAACATTACTCTGATTTTGCACCCTTGCCTAGTTTAACAAGAAATTTATTGTTGGCTCATGACATTCTTGTGGATGGCACACCAAAACACACTCAGACAGTAATAGACGCCACTCAGAAAGAGCCTGCCATAAATCATCATCATCATCAACAACAACAACAACAACAACAACAACAACAACACAACTGTGAAACACAAATATGCCAACTTCATCAAGCCATATTGAGGTTTCTGTCCACTGCTGCCACAGTAAGCTTACAGAGGAGAGAACTTTATTGTCAGACTACGTATGTATTTTCGGTGTTAGACAAAGAGTATTAAACTTCAGTATTATAAAATATATAATTTACATTCTGGTAAAGGAGTGTGAGAAGAATATTATTTAATTTTAATTCTATCCTATGTTTTTATTTGTGAAGTAGAAAGTAATATGTATGTGTTACATAGGTATGTCATCAGAATAATTTATGGTAAATCCTTACCATCTTTTAACCTTCACTTCTAGCATGGCTGTTACTGTACAGTGTGATTACTTTTTGGCATTCAGAAGTGTACTCCAAGGCAGAATAGGGGTGATTGCTCCATATTCGAATATGGAATTAAAGTTGTTGGTAATTTAACTTTGAATTTCAGTGTAAGAGATTGCTTAGAGTCTTTGGCTTCATTGTGAACATATATTTAGCTGAGATTAAATATAAAATTACCTAGTTAGTTGCTTGGGTGCGTGTTCAATAACTGAAGAACTTAATTTTAACCACTTTATGCATTATGACTTAAAAGTGACCTTCCCCCTACATCATGGAGTTAGAATGTTCAATTTAGTGGAAACTTGTTACTCAAAGAGGAGAGAAAATAATGTTTGTATATCAAAAGCTTTTTTTTTTAATTGCTAGTGGGGTGGGACAAAGTCCCTTGTACTGCGGCCACTTCTGGCCTATTGTACCAGCCCCAGATGGTAGGTGAGGGTGATTGTGAAGCAATTAGTGGAATGAAGATTGGCAGTGGAAACCGAAGTATTCGGAGAAAACCTGCTCCAGCGTCACTTTATCCACCACAAATCCCACTTGACCAGACCCGGGATCGAACCCGGGGCGCCACAGTGGGAAGCCAGTGACTAACCGCTTGAGCTATGGCGCAGCCCATATCACAAGTTTAATAGAAATTGATAATTACTATCAATGCATTGGTACAGCACTTATCTCATAATTATTTGATTATAAATCAAAATCAGTTGCCCATTTTCTATGTAATGAATCAGTAAAGTTTTACAGCCATTTTATGAATTCTGTTTAAAATAATTTTCATTTTGTTATACATGCAATTTCATTTCATTTATAAAACGCATTATTGTTCATATAAAAGTGCATAATACAAGTATAATTGGTACTACAGTGTATGGTAGACCAGCAATGTGACCATCGTGGTGTCCACATGTTAGGGGCAATAAATAGAAAGAGATGTCACCACATAATAGATATAACATCCACTTTCTAGAATGAATAGGATATTCTTAATTAAGAGGTGATTGAACTCGGGTAATGCTTGCTACCATTCAGTCCAGAACCTTTTGTCTTCTTGTCTGTTGTCCAAAAACATAAAAATTAGAATATACAAAACTATAATTTTGCCTGTGGTTCTGTATGGGTGTGAAACTTGGTCTCTGACATTAAGGGAGGAACATAGACTGAGGGTGTTGAGGAGAATATTTGGGCCGAAGAGGGATGAAGTGACAGGAGGTTGGAGAAAACTGTATAATGAGGAGCTTCATAATTTGTACTCTTCTCCAAGTATAATTAGAATGATCAAGTCAAGGAGGATGAGGTGGGCAGGTCATGTAGCACGAATGGTGGAGACGAGGAATAGAAAACTATGCTAGTTGTGCCTGATTACAAACATGGGTAAGTTTTAGTGTTTAAATGTTAGTAACATTAACCATATATAGAACACTGTTAAGATCTGTCTTTAAGTAACACTGGTGTAGGACATACAAGAAATGCAAAGATTTCAAAACAGATGTTTGAAAATTTTAACAAAATTACCTTTACTCATAGAAAAAAAACATTACCTACAGCCCTCAAAATAAATTCTGAAATATGTGGAACACATGGCTTGGAGAATGTGTGTGCAATTCTTAGATAATTGGAACCTGGTTTTGAGATAACTAGGACAGTGTGGTTAAAAAACTTAAACTCCTTTGCACATAGGCAGACCCTGGAGAAGACCAGTAAATAATTTCCTTCCCTTACTCCTTGAGAGTCCTTGAAGAATCTGCTGTCAACAATGGCAGAGCTCAAGGAAAATGACTACGGAAATAATTATTTATAATAGATTAGTACAATATATTGTTCGCCATTTTAGTTTCTTTGGTTAATGAACTTGCTAGAGATCTAGCCTACATTTATTTCTAAACAACAAATCTTGATAGGCATCTATCGATCTCAGTTTCCTGCCTTGTAATGCCATTATTTTGAAACAGTGACATAAATATTAATGATTTGTGATAACAAATTATGTTTCTGCTCCTGAGTATCTACTCAGATCACAGTTACTATGTAAGTGAAACACTGAAAATGAAATGTTCTTTAATGTTAGATAATAGTTTTCATGGGGTGTATCTTACCATATAATTTTTAAGGTGAAATAAAGTGTGAAGTCGCCATCTACACCTGCACATCACCAATATCTTAACAATCCGACATTTCATGCGTCAAGAATCACATATTCTTGAAGCACATCATCACTGTTTAAGTTTTGAGGTTTTCACGGTGGTGACTATGAAGAAAGCAGTCTTCTGGGATGTGGTGACATGTAGATGTGGTGTTAACCGACGTTTCGGAGGAACATATCGCCTCCATCTTCAGGGTAGAAGGAAAAATAAGAAAATCCGCAAGCGAAGAAACAGTGAGAGCAGGTGCAAGCAGACTAATGTTGGAAATAAACTCAGCTATATGAGAGCAGGAAAGGAAGGGGCAGGTCTACATGTGAAATCAGTGGAGAGGGAGAGGGGAAGGGTCTTGGGAGCCGTAGCAAGGTTAGAGCAGGTATAGGATATTGTGTGGGTTGGGAGGGGGAGAAAGGCAAGGTTACTGGGAGGGCATTAACCCTTAATCTGGGGGGTCGCTATGTGAGTCGGTCATGGACTGCGTGGCCTTGTGGGTCTGGCGTCATGTCCCAGGGCGGTTTTTTAGGGACAGATGAGAGGCTTCCATGACTTGCTGAGACAAAACCCCCCTTCTCTGTTCATATTGTCGGGATGGAGTTCAATCTCATTGGCTTCCCTAATGATGCAATCCATATATCGGGTCTTGGTGGCGAGGATGGAGGTATTCTGAAGCTGAATGCGGTGTCCCAAATTGATGCTGTGTTTAGCTACAGCTGACTTGTCTGGATGTTCAAGATGGATGTGCTGCTGATGCTCCTTCAACCTCGTGTCCACGGAGCAGCCCGTCTGCCCAATATAGACCTTGATGCACTCACATGGGATACTGTATACACCGTGTCCTTAGTCAGGCTATCTTTGACCGGCTGGAGGAAACTGGATAATTTGTTTAGGGGCATACCCACTGATTTGATGTTGTGCTGGGACAGCACTCTGCTGATATGGTTGAATATAGTCCCGACATAGGGCAGGAAGGCGACTGAGCCCGGTTGATCTTCAGGCCAGCTGATGTTGGGCTGATGGTTGAGAACTCTGTGGATCTGCCGGTTGTTGTATCTGTTCTTCCTGAATACATCCCCCAGGAGCACCAACTCCGCATGTAGGCTGTCTTGATCACAAAGAGCTCTCTAACCCTGTGCACCAATGTGGAAAGTGCAGCTTGCTTGTTGGAAGGGTGGTGGTGTGATGCAGCGTTAAGGTAGAGGTTTGTATGGGTGGATTTGCGGTACAGTATGGCCCAGAGAACCATCGGGTCTCCTGTAAATATCTATATCCAGGAAAGGGAGTTGGCCCTCAGTTTCAGTCTCCATTGTGAACTGAATGCACTGGTGGATACAGTTTAGGTGGTTCAGAAAGTCCTTAAGCTTGTTGGGCCCATGTGGCCAGATGACGAAGATGTCATCCACATAGCGAAACGAGCAGCGGGTCTTGTGTGGGGCCAAGTCAAGTGCCCTCTCCTCGAAGTCCTCCATGTATAAGTTAGAGATGACCGGAGAGAGTGGCGAGCCCATCTCCACACCATCGGTTTGTTCTTATTTTTCCTTCTACCCTGAAGATGGAGGCGATACATTCCTCCAAAACGTCAGTTAACATCACATCTACACGATGCCACATCCCAGAAGACTACTTCCTTCACATCATCACTGTTTGTGTAAATGCCTTAAAAACAAACATGAGGCAACAATTCACAATATAGTAGAACACACCAGTTAACAAGAAAGATGCATTTGGCAATAGTTCAAATCAATGAACTTTAATATAATGTTAGTTTACGCTTTTTATAAAAATGTTATGTCTTTGATATTTAATATTTATTCATGTATGCACATTGTAGTTTCATATTTTATGTGGTATCCCCCTTCTGAAGATGGTAATTTATGACTGAAACATATTGTGGTTTTAACGGTATTTAATCAGCATAAGAAAATAAATTCTATATACTCAGATGGCAATTTTACATTTAATTTTATCACATGCTAACTTCAAATTAAGAAAATTTAACAGATTTCAAAGTTAGAAAATTTTACATATTTTCTTTTGCTCTTTTACCTTGGCTGGTATATGATTGATTGAACAGAGAAAATTTGATTGAAATTAGATCTTGTTTTCAGAGCTTTAGGTATAAATAAGCATAAATATCAACTACTTCAGTTTATTTTATTTTATTCTTTTTAAATCAGTACATGCCAGTATGCATATCTGCCAGTGGACTGTGCTTAAATCTTGGGTCTAGAACTGAGCTTGCGATTACTAGCAGACGTGATTTTAGATGGTGAAAAAAGCCCTGCAGTTGTTTTATATATTTAATAGAAGTATTTTGATTTTATAAAAAATGCTCGAATCAAGGATGATTCTTTTTGGAATAGAAAGGGGCTTATGATACTCTGACATCAGTTAATGCATGAAATTAAATCAATACTTTGTGAGAGCAATAATAGTATTATTATTTATTATTCTGTTGCCTGACTCTACTGCCTTTCATTCACACTCACTTCTGCGTTACTGCCACCACTCGTTAGCAATTGCTATTCTGCTGGCCTCTGTTCTTGCTGCTGATGCTGCTCTATGATGCTATGCTGCAATTCAGTCACTTCTTCAGATCTTTCAGACACACACATATACACCAATATTTGTGTTCATAAACAAATACAGAGCTTAGAATCCTATGCTGACATGTAAACTCTTCAGTTGTCAGTTTCATTCATAGTAACACACAGACTTATGCAAGTTCTGATAACCATGACATATGAATGCTGGTTTAAAAAATTAATCCTGGTGCTTTAGAGGTAAAAGACATTTATCCATTACAAGGAAGATGGCTTGTCTATTCTTGTGCTGGATGTTAAAAGGAACTAACTATTTCAGTGGTTTGGAGGGATTAGTTTACTGTGCAGTTAGTATCTACATTTTATAGCATCAAATAGCAGGGTGACTGGTGAATAACGAATTAGAAAAGATTCAGACAGTATCAGTTATGTCCTAAGCATGGTACTATCCTTGGATTGTTTGGAGGGACTGAAGGAAAGTACAAGAATCTTAGTCAGGATAGCCGGTGTCATGGCTGAGATATGACTGAGCACCTCCTGAACACAAGCCAGGCACCTTGCTGCTACACCAAAGTGTTCACTAACAGTGGTTGTTAATTTGTTGCTCCTGAAGATCTCACATTAAAATGTGATGTTTGAGGTTCTCATAGTGGTGACTGTGAAGAATAATGCTTTCTAGAATGTAACATCATGTATTTGTATTCTGATAGATATTTACTGACATTAGAGTAACATGCTGCCTCCATGTTAAAGGTAGAATAATAATTAAAGACAGAGATGGCATGTGGCTCTGAAGTGCTGGTGATCATGTGATCATCTACCAGGCTGCTTGACATCACATACCAGAGAAGAATAATCTCCAAAGAAATAGGTTTATAGAATGTGAAAATTTTATGATGTTTAGGATATATAGCAAGAGAAAAATATAACTGGGGCACAGTGTGAATATGAAAAGAGAGTACTTCATTCCAAAACAGTCATCAAAATTACATGTTTGCCATTAAGGCATTATAGTAGCTACCCATTTCAAATGGTACTTAAGATTCCTGATTGTCTTCAGTATCTCTGTTGATTTTCCCAGCTGCAGGCAATGCAAACAACAAGGAAAAAAAACGGTTCAAAATCACGGTTTTGGTGAATGAAATAAAACCACATGTTTAACCAACAATAGATTGCACACTGTCAATTCAAAATGAATGGATAACTCTCGAGTAAACTTCAGTTTATCTGTCATTACATAAGTTTAGTATCCCATGGAACATGACTTGACAGTCACTGACCTATATGAGTACTGAAAATCTCTTCTTGGATGTGACACTATGTAGTCTGGTAAATGCATATTACTGTTTTGGAGGAACTACCTATCTCCATCTTCTACCTTTTCTCTTCTATTTTAAAAGTCCATCAGAAACGTTGATACCGATTTACTAAACTACATGTTGTCACATCATAGAAAATGTAATCTTGATACTAACTGCTGTGAGAATCGCAAACCTCAAATGCTACAAATGTTGTTCCCTACTACATTTCTTTCTTGTGAAAGGGTGACAATTTGTGCATAGCACAGTTTTCACGTTTTTGATTCCAGATAGTATATACTTTATATTGTATGAGTAAATTGATGCTCACACAAATAAGTCATTCATTTATTTACAGTTCTACAAAATCCATGGAGGTGTCTGCCTCAGATATAGAACAAGTCAGCAATACAATATAACATGTGAATATACATACATAATCAGATAGTCATCATCATCAAAATTTTAAATACTCAATACAACAAGACTGCTGTACAACAATACATTCCATATATCAAAATAACATGTAAAATTACATACATGATCAAGAGACCACCAAGACTCTTAATATAGTCATGTAAAATCTAATTTCTTAATATATAATACATCTATATCACAACAGTAATAGTACCTTTTTCCTGTGTATTTTATTCCATAGTCTGTTGCATCTTAGCAATAGGCAACGGTGTTTATTTAAATATACGTGAGGGATCAGTCTTTATTCCAGCAGTAGTACTCTTCAACAGTGTAAAAGGAATTGGTGATAAGAAACTTCTTTAATGCCACTTTACATCCAGGGATGTTGTAAGATAATTGTTTAAGCTCTGGAGGGAGGTGGTTATAAAGTTTGATACCAGAATACCATCCACCTTTCTGAAAAATCATAAGTTTACCACCGGAAGATGCAAGTCATGATTAAATCTGGTATTACGGGTGTGGACATCAGAGTTTGTTATATAGCAATCTCTATTCTTGACAACCAGCATAAGTAAGGAAAATATATATTGCGATTGAAGTGGCAGTATATGTAACTCCTTAAATAAATTGTGGCATGAGTCCACATTACGAGAATTAGTAATAATTCTTATTATTCTTTTCTGTAGTTGAAATATGATTTTTGCATGGGCTGAACTCCCCAAGAATATTATACCATAAGATATTATTTAGTGAGCTAGGGAGAAATAAACAGTTTTTAGGCACTCAAAGGATAAAGAGGTTTTAATACTCTAATTATATAGGATGCCTTATTTAGTTTGGGTATCATTTGGTCAATATGGGTTTGCCATGACAATTTATGATCAATGACCAAACCTAAAAATATTGTAACATTCACATTGGTTATATGTTTTTTCCCACGTAGTATATGTAAATCAAGAGCTCTTGTGTTTTTAGTTACAAATTGTAGAAAATAAGTTTTTGTAAGATTTAGTAGTAATAAATTACTACTAAACCATTTATTTAATTTTTCTAAAACTATATTTATATCTTTTTCAAATCTTGGGGTATCAGGATTAGTAATTACTAGACTTTTATCATCCGCAAACAAGATTGGATTGGATACATCAAATATGGCATTAGGCAAATCATTGACATATAGAAGGAAAAGCAGGGGACCAAGTATGGATCCTTGAGGGACTCCAACGGTAACAGGCTCCCATGTAGAGTGGAATTTAATTGAGTCAGAAGCAACTATTACTCTCTGGTATCTATCTAATAAATAGGATTTACTTACATCGTTAGCTTTCCCTTAATCCTGTAATGTTCCAACTTTGAAAGCAGAATATCATAGTTTACACAATCAAAGGCCTTGTGAAGATCACAAATATTCAGTGTCATAGAAAATCATGTGTAGTGTTTTGTTTCTTGCAGCATCAGTTGCATTCAGCGCTGTGTCAAGATTGGAAATAGACATTNAAGTCGCTGCTGATGACGCTGCTTCCGGCATCAGTTTTTGGTGTCTCTCTTCGTCTGATGCCTACCCTTTGACCTGTCCAGCAAGGGAGGCCCTGCCAGTAGCTACGCTACCGCTGGTATAGCTCTCAGGGTCCTTGGCATACTCAAACCCCCTCACCACGATTAGGTGGAGCCACCAACGAGGGAGAAATATTCAGTGTCATAGAAAATCATGTGTAGTGTTTTGTTTCTTGCAGCATCAGTCATCAGTGTCATAGAAAATCATGTGTAGTGTTTTGTTTCTTGCAGCATCAGTTGCATTCACTGCTGTGTCAAGATTGGAAATAGACATTGTAAACCTCTCATTTTCTCTGAAAATAATGGTTAATCTGTGCGATATTTAATATGAAATATCATATTTGAGTATCACGTTTTATTCTTATGGATAAATGTACCTACATATACCATCACACACAACCTTATACTGTAAAGTCACTGCAAACTATATGCTTGTACAGTATATTAATACTAGAGGCCACATGTTTGGACTGCAATGTTTATCATCAGGCAAAATGTGAAGAGTTATACTGTAGAGCAGTTTTTGTTTTATATGCTTTTGGAAAAGGTGCTGTTATAGAATAACAAAATTATGAACAACTGATTTCTATGTGAACTTGGTAATGCCTTGTATTTTGTACATCAAGGCTTGTAAGTTATCTGTAATTTTAATTTGTTCATACTCAGCAGCTAAGAATAACAGAAGATGGAAAGTTAATAAGAAGGCTGAAGAGCATTCATTCATGTACAAATATGAATTTAGTTAATGTATATTTTTGAGAATATATACCCATATATGTCATAGGTTTTTAAATCAAATTCTTTATTAAAGAAATTTGTTTCCTCAGGGCTTCAACCAAATGTTACCTTAATATTCAGGTTATCAGCTCCCAGAAATAAATTTGCCTTAACAACTTTTTCTTTAATGAGGAATTAGCCCATATAATGATGAGGGGTGGGGCGGTTAATGGACTAGAGCACATGATGTGCACGTTATAGGAAGGATTTGAATCAGCAACTGAGATAGCATGCATATCTCTGCTCTTATTTGTTTTGTTATGCTTCTTATTGAACCTTTTGATCCAAGATACCCTTGAAAATGGCATTTAAATATTTGATTCCTACAACCAAGTTTCCTTGGTACATCAGTGTTAAAGTCTGATTGTTCATGATGCTCAGGCAATCGATAATTGCTGTTTAATCATAGAAGCAAATGGAACCCATAAACATGCTGCATGGGCACAGTATGGTATAAATGGTTACCACATTGGTTTAAAGAAGAAATGGAATCTGAATAAACAGATATAAGTCAGAGGCGAATTTCAAGTTTCAGAATATTATCTGGTGTTGTTACCCTTGTTTTGAGCGGTTAAACTATGAAAATCGGAGAATTTGGACCTAATTAACATTTCAATATCATTCATTTTAATATTGCTCAACATTTATTCGACACGGCATATGTAACCCATAGATGCATCCTGTGGGCAGAATGCAGAGTTCATTAAGATTAAGGAAGGTGTATATATAAGAACTGTTGTTGTTGAAAGGGTTAATAAACTTGAGAAGGAAAATGAGGATGTACGTTTTTGACCAATCAATGAAATATTAGCACATTTCATCTATCTTCCTTTTAAATTCTGGCTGTTAATCAGATGCCTTTTACATAATTAATATTATGATAAAAAAATTGACTGTACATTGATTAACATTATATAAATATTTACTTGAAAACTGGATTGCAGGACTAAAGGGACTTGAAGCAGAACCCTAAGGTATTTATACAGATATATATATTTTGCCTTATATTTCTTGGGTACAGGATGGTGGCAGAGAGAAAGATTTGTATGTGTGTACATCTATATTTTTATTATTTTTATTATTATTGTCTGTCCATGAAACTTAATTGTGTTCTCCTATAAGTAAAATTCTTACAAGAACTCAGACAAGAAATTCTTTCCTACTTTGTACTGAACAGAATTTCAGTCCTACAAATCTTAGGTTAATGTTACATTTTGTTACAGATTGTTGTTATTAGTAGCAGTAACAATATTTTTTTAGTTTCAGGAAGAGTTTACTCTATCTGCTTTAATTTGTCAGATATGATGCCAAAGTTTTACATTACCATTATGTTCCTGTTGACTTATAAACAACATTTAGTACATACTTTGAAAGAATGTTTAAAAATCTGCCTTAATACAAAATGTCATATTCCTAGCTCCAGCTGTATAAGATGTTACTGTCCAACAAATCCAATTGGAAATTATCACAGGGCTGCCACCGTTGTCTACAAAGAGTCCATTAACCAAACAGAAATTCTGTCCTTTTTAATGATTATTATAATACATAATTTCCAAGTCCCTGTATTAGTGTCACTAGTCCCACTCCAACATAACAAGTCTCTATGTTGTTATGACTGGTTGAAGTAAATTAAGTGGTATAAGGTTGGGGTGGCCTTCAGTGGCATGATGCCCAGCCATATTGCATAAAAATTAGTCACTTGACTGAGAAGATGGAATGGAGCCCAAGACATGCTTACAGACAGCGCTGTGATCTTGCAAGCCAGCTCTTTACTTGAGAGAAAAATAAAAAATTCCTCTATGCCATTATGGTTCTTACATTTTATCCTTTACCTAATTTGGATTTAGCTGCTTAGGCATCATGTATATAAGTAATTAAAGTGATAGACAACTGCAGGTTTTGATACAAGAATGGAACATGAGGTATACTGTGCAGGATATCTCTGCTTTGCTGTATAATGTTACTGTTTTCTATAGAGCTGATTGCCGTATATGAGAATGATAATTGATAATTTAATATAACTTGTAGATTCCCAAATCTATTCCTTTATGATAAAATAATCCCTCAGTTTGTGAACAAATGCTACCTTAGTTATTGCCCCCCTTCTGTACCACAATTTCATGAACTCTTACTGCTTTTAGAAAAATTAGCAAAACATGTTTCAGGTAAAGGATCATATTTGAATATCCACCTTAACCATTGCATAATATGTATATGCTGTATAATAGTGTATAAGTATGGAAGTTAAGAGCTTTTCACAGGCCATACCCAAGAATATACACTTTAACCCACAGAGATCAGTGATTTAACGTGTATGTAAATTTATTCTTTCATGATTTTTGGTCTAATTACTTTTTTATATGTGCTAGACAAATTATTCATAAGGCATGCAGGTTATAGATGGCATATAGGGATCCTTCTAAGGTCATAAGTTTTATTCTGAAGTTGTCACTTTTACGCTCATTGCCTTACCTCACCCTTTTCTTCACAACTGAATTATCTGCCATAAAACCAATGTAGGATATATTAAAGTTTTTTGTTTATATGGTTATGGCATTCTGTGGCAACTTCAAAGGGATTCCATTGACTTTCATACCGTTTTTAAATGTTTACAATGCTGATAATGATGGTGATGATGTCTCTCTTCCTGTGCCTTGTGCTTTCATTTTCACTGGAAATATTGTTCTACCCTGCCTATGGTTAGTTCGTCTTAACAAATCAATGTGAGTTATGGTCAAATCAGTGTGAGTTATGGTCACATTTGTCTGTTCTTTGGATATTACCATTGTCATTCTTAATCTAGGAGACAAGCAAAAAATAATATTGATTTATATTATATTTTGAATTTAAATGATATGTTAATATCATAAAAGTATGAGATGAACAAGGAATTTAACCATTATACATACTAACACAAGAAACACTGTAGGTAAAAGGAAGAAGTCTCTCCATCTACCATATTATTGATATTTATCTTAATCCCATACAACAAAGGAAGAGACTGAAATGCCAATGACCATATTCTGAACCTTCATACCTCTGTTATTTATACTACATGATTATTTTGGTAGATTGATAACTGTGCACTCAATTTTTGGAAATTATCGTTGTTATCAATGTTGTTTTCTAATTTGGATGATAATGTTTTTATTATGGCAAGTCCCGATAATTGATTTGGATGCTTTATAATATAAATTCAAAAATTTCAGTTTTAAACAATATTTCTAATATAAGGAAATTCAAATTTGGTTTTCTTTATGGTACAGTAACGGAGATCAACTAAAGCTATTCTTTTGTTTTATCTTACATGTATAATAAGTCATAGTAATTATGGCTGAAATTGAAATATTCAGAGTTGTCAGATTTCTCGAGCATCTACAAAACCCATATCTCAAATGTGCTACCATGAATGTGCTACTTTAAGATTTTTTTTCATTCACTGTGTGTATGTAACATACAGATATTCAAATTATAGGCAGGGGAGAAACATAATGAAATAATTATTCTTCATGCTTTTCTATTAACACTGATGTAGTACTGTAGAAACATGTTAGAAAAGAACTCCCATATAATTTTTGGTACTTCAGTTCTGTAGTTCATGGTGAAACTGAGAACTCCAGTTTTAAAATAAACTATTTTTATATAAAATTGACTTTTGAATTTTCTTCAGGTAATTTTATGTATGAGATCTAAATAGCATGAAATAATTTACTGTTCCAATCAAAATTTTGATCCAACTTTACATAAAGGGAATTTTTAATCTCTTTAAAATAAGCAAGGGAACCTGTTGGCTTTGATCATTCTGTGGTTATCTCTTTGAAACAGAGTTTGACAGAATTCTTAATTTGTAAATTTACTTTGCACTGTAGTCTAAAATTGTCACCTGAGAAAAGGTGCAATTTAATCTATATTTTTGCCGTTTATAAGTGAAAAAGAATCATGTATTTCAAATAAGATATGTTTATGGAAACAAAGATTTATTATGAAAACTATGTTATATTATAAGCATGCTTTCCAATCTTGTATTATATTATCTTAGCCCTTTACTTATTACCTTTGCTCTGCTTTATTTTAGTAATATTTCACATCGGTTAAAAACCTTGAGACAGTTTAAGTGGTGATATATATTTAACTGTTCTTGCACTGTAATGTTTTGTATTATGTGACAATGTTAGCAACCCTTTAAATGAGTTTCCCATTGCATGGGGATGATTGTCTTATAGAGGATACTCACTTGGAATGAGAATAAGCATATGTGGCTCAAACTTCCATGGAATCAGTTGTAGGTATGCAGTACCCACATGTTTAGACTAAACTGAAGCGGTACTTTTATACCTGTGTATAGTGTTACGAGCTGAACATATTTGTCTGTGCAAATGTGGTGTACCTTGCCATGGGATTTTCAACTGCATGCCAGTTGCAGATCCCATAGTACTCTCACTTCTGTTGAAAATTAGCTTTTTATAGAGTTGTAGGGTATTTAATTTAGATTAAATAAGTGTTTTTCAACTGTCTGACATTCCACATGTATTTGCTTGTGCTAATAAACTTCTCTCTTTTAAATACAGAATCAGATTTTATATGGGCATTAAATCATTTGAAAAGCACTTGTCTTTCATCTCGCAGAAGAGGAAATAACATTACATACATACATACATACATACATACATACATACATAGATACATAATTTCACAGATCCATTGTCCGGAAACTGGACTGGATATTGAATTCATCAGCAAAATGACATTGCAAAATGCAATCTAGTCTCAACAATTAAAATATTCAAGAATTCAAAAATAAAAATACAATAATAAAATAAAAAGCAGTCATATAACAAATCTAGATAATACATAATCTTGGAAAGACAACATTCTATGTTATTGGATTATAATTTATATATTTCCAACAAATTTTGGAAATGTGTCTTCTATCCAGAATATTAAATGGCTATCTTTTTGAACTGAATTGTGATTATTTTCTCATTGTCCTTCCATATTTAAGCCAGTACTTGATTATCATATGCATTCAAAGTGCATTTCTTATTTTTTTCTGAAGGTCATTATTGAAATGGAAAATATATCTGCTTGTGTTCATTGTAGACTTTGAAAATTGCAAAGTGTCTTCCACAAAATTTATACTAAGCTGAAAATTACATTAGTTGGTTTGTGTTGTTTTAAAATCTCATCGGTTTTGTATCATAACATATTGTGTGGTTAATTCTTTCTGTAAAATGAGCAGATTGTGTTTTCATTTTCTATGATGTTCACCTTTATATATTACAAAGTCAAAATTTCTGTCATACAGTCAGTCCTTTTTGTAACTGAAGAAGCCATCTTAGTTACTTAATACTTCTTGTGCAATTTGATTTGTGCTTTATACACGCAATAGTAAACCAGTTACTCTACTTCAAAAGCCACTTAAATCACTACAGTTTATTCTCTGTTGCAATTTACTGCTTTATTATGTAGAACACTGCAAAAGATTAAGTGAAAAGCTGCATAAATTCTAGTGAATTACTGAAAATTGGATCACTTTCCTAGTGAAAGTTTTAAATTTTTAGTTACCAATTTCATTGTCAATTACAGCCCATGCTGGAGTACTTGGCTAGGAACCTGCTGTCTTATAACAACTGTAGAAACTGTGAAATCAAGAATGTCACTATCTCATTTTATCTTTGAAAATTGTATTCTGAACTGACACTGAGATTTTCATGGAGGTAACCTTTCATTGTGTCATATTCTAAGAGTACTTCCATCTTAAAATTCAGGTGTGTAATGGAGACAGCAGATTGTATTCTTTAGATTTTTAATTTTGCTCCTTGACCTGGTGCTATGCCAAGATGGTGATGTAATGAATATTTTGATCTCTACAATTTTGTCATTTAACATACGAAGCTCATATTAATATTTTCCCCTGATCATCATCATTCTATAAATATGCAGTCATATAGAGTGTCAGCTGTTAAGAAACACACATCATATATGTGTTCGTCATTTGTAGTGGCAGCATTGATGTATGTACCTATATAGTTGAGTGACTGTTATGTTAATAATAGTATACTTTCAAGCCCCATTATTGAGTACGTGTGTTTTGTTGACCATTTTAAATAATATACTAATGTTGGTGTTTTAGATGCATGAAAATATCGCTTTTACTTAACAAACGATTAATTTAATTATTGGAGTAATATAGGCTAGTACTAAACTTTGAAAAATAAATTAGTTATGAATAAGAGTTTCCTTTATGTAGGCTCTTGGCAGCTTCCATTTTATATGTTTAGAAAGCAGTATTCTGGTGTTATATGGTCAAGATTCCTGTGTGGTTCATAGTCTGTCCAAGAACAGCTCTGTGCCAATGTTATCTTCAGAATCTTGATGCTGTAGCAACTTCCTATAACCTGACCTTAAGATTGTGTTTTACTCTTGTTTCATTTTCCTATCTGTGTTTCATCAAAAATGAATATTTGTTTATATAATTTTTGACTGTGTCTGTTGAGACTTACTATGTTCAAATTATATCAAAATAACTTTTATACACATTAAACCACTTGATTGATACTTATCTGACTTTATTTGTTTTCTTGTATGTACTTCCAAACTCAGTGGAATTGTGTTTGTTTCAATTGTACAATAAATTGCGTCTGTATACACAGCTAAATGATACTAATTGTAAGCTAGATGAACATTAAAATACATGCTGGTCATTATTGGTGGAAAAGTATGCATTCAGTAAATATGAGCTTATTGTATCAAATTTGTTTTTGCATGACTTTCAGCAGCCTGTGTGTTCACCATTTATACATAAATACAAGGTGGTTCAAATATGACTGGGACTGATTTTTTTTAAACCAAAATTGCCAAACACTTACTTGCACATGTCAGTCTTCAACGTACTTCCCTCCGGAGTCAACACATTTTTTCCAACGTTCTGGAAGCATCCTGATGCCCTTTTCAAAGAAGTTTTGTGATTGGCAGCATATCCACTCCCGAACATTCTGGATGATGGCGTCATTGTCCACAAACCGCATGCCTTGCAAGTCTGATTTGAGCTTTCTGAACAGGTAGAAATCACTTGGTGCCAAATTGGGACTGTACGGCGGATGTGTCAGAAGGTTCCATTTCAGTTTCCAGAGGGTTTCCATTGTTTTGGCCATATGGGGGCATGCATTGTCTTGAAGGAAGGCTACCCACTTTCCACCTCTCTTCTGCTTGGATTGGATCTTTTCCTTCACGTCTATTGCCAGGAGGTCTGAGTAATAAGCTGCATTGACTGTTCTGGCATCTATCAGAAAGTCTACATGGATAACATCCTGCCAGTCCCAGAAGAACGTTGCCATCACTTTTCCTGCCGAATGGCTCCTCCGCGCTCTCTTGAGTTTGGGAGAACTGGTATGCCACCACTTGCGTGACGATTGCTTGGACTCGGGAATGAAGTAATGTACCCACGTTTCATCGGTGGTCACTATAGACTTCCAAAATGCATCACCTTTGTCTTCAAACTGCTGTAGGAGACGACTGGCAACTTACATGCGCACCATTTTGTTCA
>NW_019737392.1:314811-364602 GCF_002891405.2 Cryptotermes secundus
TACGCCACTCAAACACACGGGTCCGTGAGAGACACTCTTCCCCATACTGTTGTTGGAGTCTGTGGTGAATTTCAGCGGATGGGACGTTTTCTCCAATGAGGAATTTGATCACAATGCATTTTTCCACGCTCCACAGTACCTTCTGTTCATTCATCACTCTAGCAACTTCCAGACAGGACTGAACAGGTTCTAACCCTAACAGGAGGGAGGGTGAAGGTTGTGGCTTCACTCTCTCAAGGTCACACAGCTGCTGCGCAGTGTGGCTTGTTTACAAAAAAATCAGTCCCGGTGATATTTGAACCACCTAGTAGCTTTCATAAACATTGGGAGAACCCAGGAATTAGATGTGTGTGAAGCTTCAGAGCTCGGAATTCACATTTGACACTAAGCACTGTCTCAGTACAGGACTTCTTATTTTTATAAAGTGACAGAATTTGCCTTGGAATCACATTAGCCCTGTGAAGGTATTCACTTGGACCTCAGTATACAATCACCCAATTTACAAACACCCATACATATGAACAGCATAAGAGATGTTCCGATTTATTTAGTTTTCTGTGCATATTTGTCTGTGGAGGTGTAATATGCTCTTCAATATTCATTTATAAAGTAAACTACTGTGTACATACAATATTACAGGTTAAATGGGCTTTATTTATAAGCTCAGATACTTGGCTGTTACTAATGGCATTGTTTCGTATGGGGGGAAGAGTGTATTTCAGCTTAAGAATGATTCAACTTACAAACGTGACCCATTCATAAGTCAAGGTGCAAGTGTATTGCATTTTGGACTGATATTGTTTCAAAATTATTGTTACTATTATATCCTGTTTGTGTCATGATTGATTTAAAGTGGTCTTTGCCATAATACAAGCACTGTTGGGATAGTTAGTGAATTCAGATGAATGAAGTTGTTTGTTAATTCTGTTATAGCTTTATCACAAAAGGTAGCTTTCCAACTTATTTAGCTAGTTTTAGCATAGGGTAAGTAATACTGTGATGAAGTCAGATAAGTATTTTTCAAATAGAAGTTCCTGTTGATGCAATAAATGGTGTGATAATTTTTTATTATTTTATTGTTGTCAGCACAGTGTGAATCATGCATGGAGGATGTGATGAATTAACCTTTATTATAAGAAATTTCTTACAATGTACAACCATTAGAATTTTAACAGTTCTGTTTAATTGTGAATGCAAGATTTGTCTGCAGGTTGTACCCCCCATTTTATTGTGTCATATGTAAGAATGTGGTAGAACTACTTCCTCTTTAACAGATGGTGCAAATGATTTCTTAATATCTTAAGACTGTGACCGAAAGTGGTCAGATAAAGTTTAGAAACTGTCGCCGAGCACAACGCTACAAGGATAAAGAATCCTAATCTTGCTCCAATTCTTTCATCCATAGAACATAACTGAAATAAGTAAAGGATATGTACTCTGGATAGTGTCTTGACATAGGGTTAAGTGAGCAAGTTTGCTCAAATGGCAAGGCATTTGACTTTAATTTTTGACTAGCCTGGTTAAAATTTTGGCTAACAACAGCTATCCTGACTGAGCTTTTTAATATTTTTCCTTGGTCTCTTGGGGAAAATATTGGGATAATTCTTAAAATTAAGTTGCAACCAAATCCTTTCTATTTCATTTTCCATTATTAATCATTTGATGCTCTATAGTTTCAGCTTCTGATAGTGTTATTAAATGAACTGTACTGCTGATACCCTACTTAAACCATGAATAAAATAGAAAACTAACATAGATTTGATATATAAATCAGAATGCAGAGTTGTAGTAGGAATCCTGTTTGCTAAATTATTTTGCCAACAGGTTGCTATAAGCAGTAGGGTTCCTTTATGATTTCTGAATCATAGTTATATTAGATGGCCAGTCACAGTAGCTGAGTGGCCTAAGGCATGTACTATCTTCGCTTGCTTGGAAACCGGGATCGTGGGTTCGAATCCCACTCAGGGCATGGATGTTTAGTTTGTGTGTGTGCGTTTTTCTGTGTTTGTGTATGGGTAGAGGCCTTGTGACAGGCTGATTTAGAAAAACCGAAGTGAACGGAGAAGTTTAAGGAGGTAGGCCTAGGCCCACTGAAGCTGTAGTGCCAAGGAAAAAAAAAAGTTATATGAGATAGTTATTGGTTTATTAGAAAGCAATATCCGATTGGTAATGGACTAATCTGTTATAGGCCAACTTCTCGAGCCTCAGGAGGAAACAACATGAACAACAATGGTGGGTTGCAAGTTGGCATAGCAGATGATCAAGCAAAAGACTTTGACTTTGAGAAGACTGAGATGAAGTATGATTCAACGGGGATGTTCCACTGGGGGCCTGCTAAAAGCCTTGAAGAGTGCATTCTGGTGAGATTGTGATTCGGTGATGTTTTGTAAGAAAAGTGTTTCTTTCTTAATTATTTTTTTAATGATTTATCACTGACTGTCTCTTTGTAGTGATCAGCACCATGGCTTCAATATATGGGAACTCCTGGATGTGTTCTTTGTAGCCAGTTCTGTACCATCCATATATCTAAATTTGTCATTTATTTCATATAATATATTTCTGTCTCCAGTGCAACTTATTATTAGTCATCCTCCTTCCTCGCAGCATGCTACAGCCATATACAACAATCAAGTGTCTTCTGTCATGCCAAAATTGTTGCACTATATAGTATGTCAAAATTTAATATGGCATGTGAACATGATATTTCTTAATGAAAATAAATTGACCTTAAATAAATTAATTAAAACTAGTTAAAATTAATTGATATCCCAAAGTTATCCTTGTGGTCATCATCCATTCTTTTAATTGATATTTGTTTGAGGTCTCTTGTTTGGGATTCTTCTGTGCAGCATTCACTTTGCTGTATATATGCTATGTGTATTATTGTGTAGTTCTTAAAGATTTTGATGTAGTGTTATCAGTTCCGTTATGTATGCCCCCGTGCATGTAGGTTCTTCAATTGGTCTCTGTATGTAGACATTATATTCACTCATCACTCACTCACTCACTCACTCACTCACTCACTCATGGAACTGAGCCCTTCTTGAGAAGCCACCAATTCTGCAGCTACTCAAGAACTTCCCAGCATTTTATGGAGCCCGAAGGTTCGTTACTGTGTTCACCAGAGCCCCTCACTGATCCCTATTCTGAGCCAGATCAATCCAATCCATACCATACCATGCCATCCTATCTCTCTCAGATCCATTTTAATATTGTCTACCCACCTACTCCTTGGTCTTCCCAGTGGTCTCTTTCCTTCTGGCTTTCCCACCAATATCCTGTACACATTCGTCTCCCACATTGTGCTACATGCCCTGCCCACCTCATCCTCCTTGACTTGATCATTCTAATTATACTTGGAGAAGAATACAAGTTATGAAGCTCCTCATGTACTTTTCTTCAACAGATACAAAATTACATATTTTATAATATTTACATACATAGACCAATGAAAAAAACAATTACACAGGCAGTGTTATCAGTTTCGTTATGTATGCCACTTTTTCAGTATGTTTCTCACGCATGATACATCACCAGGGTCAGTTTGTCCTAATTTGTTTAAAGTTTGAATGCTGGCTCCTTATCACAGAGGCTTGTAGTCAGTCCCTAGTGACTTTATATGAGAT
Organism: Cryptotermes secundus; assembly: GCF_002891405.2. Lineage (NCBI taxonomy): Eukaryota > Metazoa > Arthropoda > Insecta > Blattodea > Kalotermitidae > Cryptotermes > Cryptotermes secundus. The sequence goes on from NW_019737392.1 coordinate 318,438, forward strand.
TGTTCGTGGCAATGGAGCAGGTTTTTCTCAAGTTTCTTTTTTTAAGTTTTCTCCTCTTGCAGTTGGTTGAGGGGCTATGCTACAAGCCAGAAGGTTGCGGGTTCGAGTCCCAATGGGGTCATTGGATTTTCTTTCAATTGACATAATCCTTCCAGCCACACTATGGCCCTGGGGTCGACTCAGCCTCTAACAGAAATGAGTACCAGGAATTAATTTTCCTGGGGAGTAAAGCGCGGCCGGCGCGTAAGGCTGACAACCTTACCACCATCTATGAGCTGACTGTCTAGATAATGTGGGGCCCTCAACATCTCACAACCCTATGGGCCTTCATGGCCTGTTACAGGGATATCTTTACTTTACTCCTCATTTCATCATTGTTGCATATCCATCTGTGATTGCCCTTTGTGGCCTCACCAGACAGCACATTATCACATCTTTGATCACTTAGTTATGGGAGGGCCTTCATTTCTGACCTGGCACTTGGCTGATAGCATAGTAAGCAAGTGTTCTCATTTTCTTTTTGTTTTTTACTAATTAATTCATTTAATTGTTGGACTTTGAAACATCAGACAGGAACATAACTTCCACGGATGTTGGTGTCAGTCCAACAAGAATTTCCTTTCAGGTTCATTTACTTGTATGTATGACAAATCACCAGTACCGTTTTGTGTTATCTTTTTAAAATTTAGAGATTATGAGTATTATTGAACTTTGACACTGGACCAGAATATGATTCCTGCAAATAATCTGAAAGAGTTTTATGAAAATTGAGAATTGTTATGTGCACTGAATTTACAAGTGATTGGGCTGAAAGCAGCCATCATTCCTTTTCAATATGTTGTCCATGGATTACCCTGAGGACTGAAGGAAACTACGACAAATTTGTCACAACAGCTAACTTATGGGCTGGGGTACAAACCATGTGCTTCACATCTTCAGTTCATTCTTGTTAGTGCTGGCTAATGTGACCAGTACATGAAAGTGAAAGTGATGAATTTGTTACCTCACAGTTCTGCAGATTAGCTTAGAAGTGGTCCCTACAGATCACTACCATTTCACCTGCTGCAAAAGGTATGATGGTCTCTGTTCTAACTGTAAAATAACATTGTAAATTTAGGGATGGTATCTATGTCCATTTATGTTTCAATGCAGGATCGGAATCAGGCGGCAATGACAGTGCTGAACGGTCATGTGGTGGTGTGCCTGTTTGCGGATCCAGATTCTCCCCTCATAGGTCTACGGAATCTGGTGATGCCTCTACGAGCTTCCAACTTTCACTATCATGAACTGAAACATGTGGTGATAGTAGGCTCTGTGGATTACATCCGTCGAGAGTGGAAGATGCTGCAGAACCTTCCTAAGATCTCAGTCCTCAATGTGAGTACTGGGGATTTAGAAAAACCCTGCCCAAGGTTAATCACAGTTCAGTAGAAACTTGCCCATCAGCTGGTCACTAACAAAATTTATTGTCTCCAGGATTTAAATCAGCATATAATATTGGAAGAAAATTCAAGCCCCAAACATCTGGCAGGAAAACAGTGGTGACCCAGCTTCTTCAGTCTCCAAGAATTCCTATTTATTTATTTATTTANAACACAAAATACCCTGGTATCCTCAATCTCGTTCCTGTAAGAAAAAAATACAGAGTAGGGCAGTAGGCGTTCCTATAACATTACTAATATTAAAATCTACAAGTTAATTATTCTTGAAATATATGTTCACAAGTGATCAGAACTAGGATTGTGTGTACAGTATTTAAATTTTAAGTCATTACAGGAGACACAAAGTGGGTAATGGCTCCAGTTAGACAGTGAAGTGCAGCATACTGTGTGTGTGTGTGTCACTGAGTTTATGAACGGAATACGGAATTGTGCAGATTATTTCTAAAATTATAGGATTTGAGGTTCTCTTCAGTGGTTATCTTCTGAGATATGATGCTGTGTGCTCCATTGAAAGTTAACTGATTTGCAAAGCCTTGTTTGCTGCCTGCTTCATGCTGGTCTCATGCTTGGTTTACTCTTCATCCCTGAAGATGGATGCAACATGTTCCTCTGAAACTTGAGTTTATTTTCAGTGGACTACACAGTGTTGTATCCCAGGAGTTGGAACTCTTTGTTATTTCATTTTTCATTTCATTTCATTTTTATTATCATTCAACAATCCATACATACAGGTATTACAACCATTTGGATAAGGAAATTGTCAGATTCTCGTGCATATCTTTACAGAATACACTGTACCACCCTAATATAAGGGGTTTGTCATCTGAATAATATTATCTAGATCTAATTACCATTAATTTCATTGTCTTTATGCAAAATACAACAAATTAATCAGCTACATATTACATTTACACACTTGATGAATCAAAAGACATAAGTTCATCTACAGAATAAAAGGAATGTCTCAGCAAAAAAAGATTTTAATTCCTTTTTAAATGAGTTAAAATTTTTCCATTGTTTTATTTGATTGGGGACCTTATTATACAAACTAATTCCCATATTTATCACACTCCTCTTAAAAAGAGCTGTATTACAGTGCTGTACATGAAAATTTAATTTTTTTCATGTGTTATAATTATGAATGTCTGAATTTATTGCCATAAAAGCCTTGTATTTTTTGATAAAGCATGTCACCTCCAATATATACAGAGAAGGCAATGTTAAAACATAGTAATCTTTAAAAATTTGTCTACATGACGTGCGACTACTAATACCACTAATCACTCAAAGAACCCGCTTTTGCAATTTAAAATGCTTTTACTTTCCCCATCCCACCCCACAATAAGATACCATTTCTCATACATGACTCAAAATTCGAAAAATAAATGATTTTTATCATATATGGACTCATTATTTCTTTTAATATTTTCACCATATAAATTACTTTGCATAGCTTTGCTTTTAGAAATTGAGCATGAGCACACCATTTTAGGGTTTCTGTCATGTGAATTCCAAGGAATCTCAATTCTGACTGATATACCATTTCTGTATTATTAAAAACTATTTGTGGTCTTAACGGATCACTCCGCTGTTTTGAATGAAATGACATGGCAGATGTCTTTTTAGTATGTATTACAAGGTTATATTTTTGAAACCATATTTCTTATTCTTTCACAACAGTCATTATTTTATATTGAAGGTCAAGTTCATCTTTTCCAGTAATTAACAAATTGGTATCATCTGCATATAAAACCAGCTTTGCTGCTTGAACATTTTCTGTAAGATCATTAATGTTAATAAAAATAAAAGCGGCCCCAACACATCCCTGTGGTACACCATACTTCACTTTCCTACATGATGAATTATAACTGGTTTTGACACTGCAGTCAGTGTTTTTTGTTTCTACATATTGGATTCTGTTTGACAGGTAAGACCTGAACCACATATTTGGCACACCTTTTATGCCATATGAGTCTAGTTTCTCTAAAAGTATATCATGGTCTATTACATCATATGCCTTTGATAAACCAAAAAATAATCCTATGGCATATAGGCCGTTATCTAAGGCCTCCTGTATACTTTCAATAAAAGACTGCCTTGCTGTGTCAGTTGATTTATTCTTTCTGAAGCCATTTTGGGCCTCTGTTAATATATTATTTTGAATTAAAAACGGCATTAGCCTATTATACATCAGTTTTTCTAATATTTTGGAAAATGCCGATAAAATGGATATCGGTCTATAGTTCTTAATATCATGATATTCCCCTTTTTTATGCAGAGGTATCACTTTAGCTAATTTTAATCTATCTGGGAAGGTGCCTGCGCTCAAAGAGGCATTGAAAATATGAGCCAGTGGTCTTTTTACATAATTTATACATTTTTTAACAAGATAGTCTGGTATCTCGTCATATCCTGCAGATACCTTTTAGACTATTTGTTACACACTCTATTTCATATTCAGTGACTGGATGGAAAAATATGGTATTAGGGCAGCAGTTTATCCTTTGTTTCTGCCACTGTGGGTTTTTGTTATTATTATTGTTTTGACTTAAAAGGTCATCAACTATTTCAACAAAGAAATTATTTAACATATCTGCCACACTTTGCGGATGTGATATTATTTTTGTACCGCTAAACAGTTGGATTTTCTTATCACCCTTACATGACTTACCAACTTCATTTTTTATTAAATGCCACATAGCTTTCATTTTATTTTGAGACCTTGAAACATACTTATCATTTGCTATTTTTTTTTTGCTTATTTCATAACACTCTTATAAATTTTTTTTATATCTGGTGATATATTCCAGCATGTCCCTAGGCAGATTATGCTCTTTTTAAAACCCATTTAACAGTCTCATCCTTTTACCAGAATTTCTTATGCCTTGGGTAATCCATTTGTTTTTCCTTGTCATTTTCATATAAACAGTCTTTTTTGGAAATGCTATATTATAATAATAAAGGATCGTGTCCATAAAATCATTAAAACTAGCACTTGCATCTGAGTTTGAAAAACTCTCCTGCCATAGCTCCTTCTGCAATAAATAATTAAACTCCTGGATACCCTCTTTAGTAAACTGTCTTTTTCTGCTCATTCTAGGACCCTTCTCTCATCTATTTACATTAAACTTTAGTGTTTGTGCCAAATGGTCCGAATAACCCAAGTCCAATACTGATGATGTGCATTCCAAAACTTGCTTGTTTGTTACTATGACATCTATCTGTGTTATGGAATTCTTTGCGACCCTGGTTGGGGGTGTAATTATGTTGGCCAAATTATACAACCAAAGCAAATTTTTTAGTTCTCATACTCTTACAGTGTCATCTAAGAAGTTTATGTTCCAGGCACCACATAAAATTAGTTTCTTCTTTTTCAACTGCACATTTTGGATTACAACTTCCAAATTTTTTAGGAACATGTAAAAGTCACCATCTGGTGACCTATAAATACACAAAACAACTATTTTGTCCTTCAACAATTCCACTATGGACATTTCAAAATCTTTTTCCTTACCTAATTTTTGCAAGTAGAGTAGTTCTGTAGTTTGTACATACTCTTTTACATATATACATGAACCACCATGTTCATAACTAGTTCTACTAAACTTACTTACTAGTTTAAAATGCTCAATATTTGTTAATTCTAACTGATCCTACTTTAGCCAATGCTCAGTAAAACATAATATATCAACATTTTTTTAGGTCAGATTGTAATAAAACAGTTAGTTCCAGTATTTTATTTTTTAAGCTCTGCACATTATGATGGAGGATTTGTATATTATCTGCCTTTATATGAGTCATGTTTTTATTTTGCTGTATCCCATTCATAAAAAATTATCCCTTCTTTTAGAGGGTGGTTTTCAGAGTCTTCGTGATGNTCATGATGGCTATGTAGTGCTTTTCTATGAATCCAAATATTGGATGCTAACAAAGAAGAATTTAGAAGAATGGGGCAACAGACCTGTGATTCTTCATAGATGTCACATGATACAGATGGGTCATCGTAAATATAATCAATATTGGAGAGGAACTGGAAATAACAGATAACCAGTGTTACAGTATAAAACTCCCCCGCCCCCCCCCCAAAAAAACTTTAAGAACGTATAGAAAGAATGCCTGAAAATCAAATCTACAAGCTCCTCTGTTAATACAAACAGAAGGGTGAAGATGCCAGAGACATGGGACGAGAAGGTAGTAGGAACAGTTTTATAATTCTCTCAAAATTTATTTTTTGTGGTGGTGGTGAATATGGAGTTCTTCAACAAAGGCATCCAGTGGCTTGTTAACACTTGCCTATGGTGGCTGAATCTGATAGGTCTCTGATGATCACACATTTCAGGTTTCTGTTGAACCTCCCTTAGATGTACCAGTAAAATAAACCTTCCACTGGTAACACACGCAAATTCCTTAATAAAATGTTCATTTGTTACATCTCATTTTCTGCAATAAGAGAACTTTTCATGAATTGAATATGCAGTTTCTTGGGGTTGAAATCAAAATTATGATTTTGTACATAGTTGGATAAGTTGAGGAATGAGTGTTGAGTGGTCTTAAACAGAATTTAATTTTTGTCTTATACCTCAGCTCATTTTAATTTTCTGAACATTTCTGGAAACATTCTGTTGAACGATATTACTTGTATTTTAGATAGTGTCAAACCAGATTGTGTTGTCTTTCAGGAAAGTACTTTCTTAGCTTCCTCAAGTAGAACCTTATTTGGGGAAACTTAACTGATCTCACTTAAGATAGACTTCTTAAGGAAAAATATGAATATACATTGCAGACAAGAAAATAATTCCTGATAAATGTGTTGTAAAATGTGCAGTATGTGAATATGGTCAACTTATTACAAAAATTATGAAGATCTTGGAATAGTCGTGGTATGGTCTCAGCAGTCTAACTAATAGAAATAGAAATTAAATAATTATTAAACATCCACTGACTATTTATTTAGATAAAAAAATTTATAGGTCAGCTTAAGTTTATTATTTTTATCAACTAAAGCATAGAGAGTTAATTTACAGTGTTACATGTAGTATTATAACTTGTTCTTTGCATGCAAAGCATAATTTTTTTCTCAGTTATAAACAATAGTGTTCATATTTTTCAGGGCTCACCATTGAGTCGGGCAGATCTAAGGGCTGTGAATGTCAATCTGTGTGATATGTGTGTCATACTCTCAGCAAAGGTCCCAAGTAATGATGATCCAACGCTAGCAGATAAGGAAGCCATCCTTGCATCGCTTAATATCAAAGCAATGACCTTTGATGACACCATTGGAGTTCTTAGCCAAAGTCAGTATCACAGTCCTAACTCCAAAATATGCTTTGTATTAATACAGTAGTTTTTTTTTGTTGCTAGTGGGGTGGGACTAAGTCCCTTGTACTGCGGCCACTTCTGGCCTATTGTACCAGCCCAAGATGATAGGGGAGGGTGATTGTGGAGCAATTGGTGCAATGAAGATTGGCAGGGGAAACCGAAGTACTCAGAGAAAACCTGCCCCAGCGCCACTTTATCCACCACAAATCCCACTTGACCAGACCCAGGATTGAACCCAGGCTGCCATGGTGGGAAGCCAGCAACTAACTGCTTGAGCTATGGTGCAGCCCAATACAGTAGTTTACTTGACTTACAAAGCAGACCAGTTCTACAATCTGCATTTTCTGGTAAAATTGATAATGGATAAATGACAATAATTTAACACAAAGGACTTACTTAATATTATGAGATATAACAGTTCCATTCTTTTCAAATGCATAATAGGGAGGTTGTATTGTCTACCTCCCAGCTTATTTGGCCAGGAGTTGAGCTGTATATTTCATCACCCAAAGCACTTATTTAATTTTGATGTTATTTAAAATAAGAAATGTACACTAAAAGTGATGTAGTTCTCATTTTGATCTACTTTAGTTCACTGTATCCCTTACTTTACTTGAAACTTGAATCACAGTTCATCACATTTTTTTAAAAAGGGCTCATCCATTAGAAAGTGCATACATTAGAAATGAACTATGTACTCACACCAGTAACTTCTGTTTAAAACACTTTCAATTTGATGTATGATTAATGATATACACAAAAACACTGTCTGCATTCATACTTTTTTGTAATACTGGTTCTGATGCTAGGCTTTGTCAACAACACAATTTATAAGTGTGCCATATAATATTTCACCTGTTGACTGGTTCTATAAAGACATGTAAAAGATAAGGTAAAGTTGCCCCTGTGCTTAACTAATTAAGCACTATGCCACAAAGGAATGTGGTGGAGTTGATGTATAGATTCACATTTTCTTGACCTTGGCACTAGCTGGAGGTGAGTGGTCAGCTTCACACCTCAGCCACTTTACCCCTGGGGAAAGAGCCCCTGGTATGCTGTGGATAGGCGGTTGGGTGGACCCCAGAGCCAGTCTGGATGATGTGGAGAAGAGGAAATTTTTACCCGACTGGGACTCGAACTCAATCCCCTCAGTCATCCAGCCCATAGCCAGTCACTATATGGGCTGCACTACACAGCTACTCAGGAAGTCTGTTCCCTGTATTTCTTCTTTTCACTACACTTCGACTTAAGCTCCCATTGTTGTGTGCACAGTGTCTATCTTGTATTCAAATGCACTAAAACTGCTGCACATGCACACAGTAAAACTTTGACAATTCCGCTCTCATATAGTGGAAACCCTACCGTTCTGGCTCTATATTTTCTCAATAAAAATGTTTAAAATATCCGTACTCATTCTCGGATATCCTGTGTGTTACATTGCAGTAGTGTTTTCCCCTCTTCAGATGCAAGTTAATATTCTCACAGTTGTGGCGCTGTGTCCCAGATTGTTTTTATCCGTAGAAGCAGACGGGACGCCTTTGGAAGGATATTTTCTTCTTGTTCAGTTTGATATTCCTGGGAAATAATAAATTTTTTACATTGCAGAAGCCATGAGTGTCAAAGATGGTGATGACTCTGAGATCAGTTTTCTTCAAAGGAACAACACAGTGGACAGTAAATTCGTGAACTTCATGAACTCATTTTTTCCTGGGAGGGATCAGGAATTTTTCTTGGCTCTGCTGCATCCAGACCAACTCCTGTCCAGCATCCTGTCCAGTGTGGTGTCAAGGATGAGAATGGTGAAGCTATACCTCCACTCCCCCATACTTCTTCAGGTTGCGATGCTTAATTAATTAAGCCTAGGGACAACTTTCCTTTACTTTAGTCCTTGTACATGTTATGTGCCCAGCCCTGCAATTTCTTGGTCTAATAACTTTAACACTTAGCGAAATTTGACCCATAACACTCTATAAAGACATTCATCATCAAGATGACAGGTCCACAGTCTCTTCCAAAACAGTTCCTCCACTTGATGCGATCTAGAGCTTTCTCCTTCAAATGATAATATCCTCTTCTGTCCCCAAGATCATCCAGCATCTTCTTACGTCTTCTTCCTCGTCTTCTGGTCACTTCTATCCGCCCCTCTATCTTTCCTTCAATATCTTCTTTTAGAAGGCAGTTACCGCGTAAGATATGACCAATTCAATTAGCCTTCTGTTTTCTTATTTCGTGTAGGATATTCCTCTGCTCACTGACTCTAATTAACACTTCTTCATTTCTCACATAATCGGTCCAACTGATCTTCTCCATCCTTCTCCAACACCACATTTCAAAGCTTTCCAGGTGTTTCTGATCTACTGCCCTAAGTGTCCAAGTTTAAGCCCCATACAAAGCGATGCTCCAAACGTAGCATTTCACTAGTTTCTGTCTCAAATTTAAGTCCAATTTGCTGGTAAAAATATTCTTCTTCTTGCTAAATGCAGCTTTTGCCATGACAATCTTAGATTTAATTTCACACGTACACCTTCCATCATCTGTTAAAACATTTCACATTCTCCAGTTGTTTCTGGTCTATCTTTATTGTGACTGGGGTTGGTTGTCTCGAAATTTTCATTACTTTTGTTTTTTCCACATTCATTTCCATGCCATAGCACCTTCCAATTTCAATTAGTGTATCAATCATACCCTGTAGCACAGTTTCTTTCTTAGCCATTAACACAAGGTCATCTGCATATTTCACAGATTGAATAATTTGCCCTCCTAATTTGAAGTCTCCAAGCCCATCCAAAGCTTCTTTGGTAAGGAATTCGCTGTACAAGTTGAACAAAATTGGTGATAAACAGCATCCTTGTCAAACTCCTCTTCCAATCTTCACACTTCTTGTCTCCCCTCTGTCGAGTCACACTTTAACTTTCTGATCCATGTACAGTTTACTAACCAATTTTTTCTCTCTCCAATCGATACCTGTTTCCTTTAGGATCTGCATTAATTTGGTCCAATTTACAGGGTCAAATGCCTTCTGCCAGTCTATAAAGCAAGCACACAGTTCTGCATCTATCTCCATGTACTTACAATAAATGAGCAGCAAAACCAATGAGGGATTCAAAGTTAAGAGAATGTAATAAGGAAAACCGTGATTTTAATTAGGAATGTACAACTTGTAATAAATGATGTGTTAAAATTCTGTTCCCATAAGCTACTCATAATAAAAAGTGAACTCAAATAGAGGTAGACTGAAGTTCCTATGTTAAGGGGTTTGTTGCTGACTAGAAATTCTCAAGTGTTGATAGTTTCTTCATGACAGAAATCCATCACAAGATGCAAAGGTTTCATTGATGAAAATTGTTACAGTTGGTCCAAATGAACCACGTGTTCCTAAAAATCGTTGGAAATATAATATAAAAGAGTATAATAAAATGTTTGTGCTATGATAGTAATTCTAAAGCTGGAAAACTTATTTCAAATGCCATTACAGTCCTTCCCCTAGGGAATCTGATACTCTTGGAATTGAAAGCATCTGTCTTGATACATAAATTAGAAACCATGAGTACATAAAACAAAATACAGTGAGTGACAAAACTGGATACAATTATAAAACCGCAGAAGCTTGAAATGTGTGTTTGGTGAACCTGCATTAGGAAGGAGATTGCTCTTACATTTGCCACTATATACAAACATATTGTCATGAATTAGAGTGGTGGGGTTTGAATTGGTAATGGGATTTATTGACTACTTACAGATCATAACTACAAGTAACTGTAGTGCTTTCGCTAATTCACACTCACTCAATACAGTTCATTACAGCACATACTGAGTCTTATTAGTCTGCTGTGTTGTCACCAGTCATTGCCTGGTAACGGCTTTGAACAATAGATGTTTCTCTTGCTCTGGGTTCCTGAACTATCCTTATGCCTCAACTACCAGCTTCTAACAGCAACAGCTCACAAGGACTGTACTGCAGTTCTCTGACTGCACACTAATTCACCAACCAACCCCTTACTTCCCTGCACTGCACTGCACTCATTCTCACTAATTATCCTGCTTATAACATCTCAGCTCAGACCATAGAAAACACCGTTCCACTGTTGCTGTTCAATTGTTGCTTGTTAGGAATCTGTTGCCTACCAGTGAGCACTGTTTACAGAGTCATTACTCAGTAACAGATGTACATGCTACAATATAAAACTTCTATGTGTATGTTCTTATAAATCTGAAGCATTCATATTTCATGTCTCATTTTTAATAATCTGAAAACATTTTTGGGGTGTTTTTATTTAGATTTGTTTGTCTTGTTCCCAGCTGCTGCAGGAGAAGAGGACACTCTGTCACCAGTTGGAAGTCCTATTGTACTGCAGCGTAGAGGTTCAGTGTATGGAGCCAATGTGCCTATGATCACAGGTGTGCCAACTTTATAGCTTAGAACTTGTAGGAAGAATTCTGTTATGCACTTTCTGTGGGTAAGAGACTGCCTGATGGAGGTGTATCAACCAATATTATTAAAGAAGTTGGTGGAGAGAGTTCCTCAGGGCATGTAGCAAGGAAGGGGGAATGCAAGGAATGCATAGAAGATTTTGGTGGGGAAACAGCTTGTAAAATGGCCATATGAAAGAGAAATAATATGACTGGAGAACAACATTAGCATTTGGTAGGTCAGCAAGTTATAAGGGTGTGCAGGTGGATGGAATTATCCGAGGGTCATGTCTAATGTATTAGACTACACTATGAAGACATGAGATGCAGTGGATGTATAGATCCATGCATTGTTGGCCTTGGCTGTAGTCGGAGGTGAGTGATCAGCCTGACGTCCCGGTCACTTTACCCCTAGTGGAAGAGACTCTGGTACCCACTGGATAGGAGGCTAGGTGGACCACTTAACCAATCTGGATGACATAGAGAGGAGAAAAATCTTGCCCCTACCAGGACTCGAAATCTGACTTCTCAGCCGTCCAGTCCATGGCCAGTCACTATACAGACTATGCTATCCTAGCTCATTCTGCTACCAGTATGTTGGTATATTAAGACAAACTGTGATGCTATGTGTGTTTTCTTTTTCCAGAGCTGGTGAATGACAGCAATGTTCAGTTCCTGGATCAAGATGATGATGATGACCCAGATACGGAACTGTATCTGACTCAGCCTTTTGCCTGTGGTACAGCATTTGCTGTCAGTGTGCTGGACTCACTCATGTCCACAGTAAGTCATTGCTCACAGAGGAAATCTCTCTTTGCACCTTTATTTTCCACTGTGGAATTGTGAACCATTTTTATTTTATTTTCATGAAGTAACTCTGGACTTGTGTTATGTTTCTGGCACTCTTTCAAAGTTAATTTTTTATCTTCTCTTCATTGTTCCTTTATATTCCACTCTAAAGATCTTTTTAAATGAGATACATTAGACATACATGCATATTAACAGAAAAACAATAGACATATAATAATCTAATATTTTGTCACGTGATGGAGTGACTGTAGATGTTGTTTGGATTGGTAATTGCATTTATTGAACAGCTAGAGATTTAACTAAAAGTAACTGTAGCACTGATGCTAATTCACACACTCTGCATTTCACTACAACATGTACTAAGTCTCCTCAGTCTGCTGTGTCTTCACCAGTCGCTCCTATGTAATGGCTTCCAAGGCTGTAGGTTCCCCAACTTCCGTGTTCACGTCCTTACAGGCCAGTGACTTTCTTACAACTAACTAACCTCTAGACTTGTACTGCTTTTAACACCCTGGCACAGACCACACAAAAACACCTCTCCCAATGGCTCTTCTGGTGTTACATCACGTGACTGTCACACGGAGTGTGTATAGAACACCACTTCCCAGTGAATCAGTTGGTGCATAATAAGAATCTGTTGCTTACCAGTAGGCATTGTTTACAGAGTCGTTACTTAGCAATGGGTCTAGATGCTACAGTATATTAAATATATGGGCATGGGCATGTGTGTAAACATTTTGTAAATGTACGAAAACAGAGACAATATTTCTAATGATGCTTTGTTGATGAAAGGTGTTTTCTTATTGGTAAAACTATGTGAGGAATAGGCATTTCTGTAAGTGGATGTGCATTAAACTTTTATGAGATTTCATGTTCTCATGGCAGCAGCTATGAAGAATAATGCCTTCTGGGATGTAAGACAGAGTAGATGTTGAAGAAAGCAGTCTTCTGGGATTTGGCACCGTGTATATGTGGTGTTAACCGACGTTTCGGAGGAACGTATCGCCCCCATCTTCAGGGTAGAAGAAAAAGTATAAGAAATCTGCAAGCGACAACACCGTGAGAAACGGTTTTACCGTTTACGTTCCTCCGAAACGTCGGTTAACACCACATATACACGGTGCCAAATCCCAGAAGACTGCTTTCTTCATAGTCACCGCCGTGAAAGCCTCAAATCTTACAGAGTAGATGTTTACTGACATTTTGGACAAATAAGCTTCCTCCAGCTTCAGGGATGAGGAGTTAGCCAAGCATACAAGATAAAAGCCTCAACATGACTTGGACTTGGCACTTCACTTACCTTTCTGTCCTGAAGGTGGAGTCACCACAGTGCTCCAGACTTTCCTCATATATCTACTGGACCACATAACATTACATTCCGAAAGATAATATTCCTCATTTATTATATTTATGAGATTTGAGGATTTCATGGCAGTATAAATTTTGACTGTGGTTTTCATGGTGTGACACTAGTAATCTCATTAGGCAGGTGCCATTTTATATAAATCTGCAGTATCCCTGAAGATATAGGCAGCAATTATCTCTGAATCATTGATAATCACCTATGAGACTACATAGTATGATAACCCAAAAGATCAGAATGTAAACGCATTACATTTGTGAAGTAACCTGACTGTGTTGAGATCATGACTTTCATGAGTGTTTTTTTCATGTGTTTTTAGACATATTTTAATCAGAATGCACTGACACTGATCCGTTCTTTAATCACCGGTGGAGCAACACCTGAGTTGGAGTTGATTTTGGCAGAAGGGGCTGGACTCCGAGGGGGTTACAGGTATGTTCTGTTAGAGTGTAATTTCACCTATAAGTAAAGCTTAAGTTTTAATATGTGTTAGATTATGAAATCCATCTAACTATGAAGTGATATTCATCTTAAAATATTCATCATCATACTGTGTTTGTCATTTCTTTAATTTAAAAGTAAACCACAATCATCACCATAACTGCCATGCTGTTGCCACCGCCACCACGACCACAACCACCACCACCACCGCATGTGCTAAGCTACTTTCTGGGTGACCCTCGTATTTTATTCAAGGGTTCAGATATAAAATATTAATTATATTAATCAGAATTTGAAAATCTGTCATTAAAAGTTCTGAAGTATGTGGAATGTTTGCAACATCTGTGATCAGAACTGTATGTTGGAAATGAGACAGAAAGTAAAAAGTGTTCTGAAACTTGCTTGTATTACTTTTTTGTTTTAGAACACTGACTATAGTACCATATTTCTGAGCCACCATACTTAAAAAATCTTGTTGTTATGTTGACAGCACTGCGGATAGCTTGTCAAATCGTGACCGGTGTCGAGTGGGACAGATCTCGCTATATGATGGCCCACTGGCACAGTTTGGTGAGGCAGGAAAATATGGAGACTTGTTTGTTGCAGCCCTGAAGTCTTATGGCATGCTGTGCATAGGTCTTTATAGGTAATTACCTGCTCTAGTTTGCTGTAGCTTACATACTTCAAGCAACACAAAGGTCCAGCAGGATCAGAATAGAAGTCTGAAAATCTGTTGTAGATCCTGCCTGTACAATATTGTCATTTACTGCACTTTGATTGAATTACTGCTGTAATGTCCACCGAAATCTTCATTTTTCTCAAAATTCATTTATGAATTTGACAAGCCTTGGAGAATTTGTCTATATTTATGAAATGAACTAGGATTCTCCATTGTCCTAAATGTACATTATTAGCATAAGAAAACACAACCTAACAAAATACATAGCACACAAGGAACAAACAAAATTGAATTCTTGAATCCAACTATTTAAAATTACCCTATATTCTTGATTATCTGTATGCAGATTATCCAGTTCCACTTATCCATCTGTTTGTCTCTCTATACATGAAACAAATTAAGACCCACTGGATGGATTGTAATGAAATTTGATATTAGAGAAATTTATGAACCATGTTGAGCCATTCAATTTTCATTTCAATTGGACAGCTTTAACACCCATTTAACATGAAGGCATATATTAATTTCTGAACATATCTTGAGTGTAAATCATGAAATAGTTACTGTGAAAATTGTTCTGAACAAATTATATAGAGAAAATCGAGACAAATATTACACACTGAGTACACTTCACCCTAAATCATATGGATTTGATATAAACAAGCCAAACACTATGCATACATTTAAGAAATTTTGTACTTGGCAGTCTTCAAGGTCTTCTGGTCATGAAATTATGTATGATAATAGGTCTTCAATATATATATATATATATATATATAATTTGTTCAGTTAGTTTTGTTGTGGAATATAAAGTTGCATTCATATTAAGCCATAAATTTGATAACAGTAACTATTCAAAAGAACACCTAGCTGTATGTGACATGATAATGCTATTGTAGCAGAACATGGAGGCAATTAATTAAATATCATTAAATTTTGTTTATTTACTGTATTCATATATTTCATTTCAATTTATTTGATGTGTATGTTTATGTAACTCAGCAAGTGGGTTAACTTATCACAGCGTTTTGTCCATTCATTGCTTACTTTGGCCATACACCCTCAGTTTGATTGGTTGGTTTTCAAGCTGTTTTACTGTTGCTTCATCAGAATTTAAAGTTGTCCTTATTCTGGCTTATTTGATTCATTTGGATACAGCAATTTCATGAAGTGATAAATTTGGCCATTCATCCAGAAACAGTATGGACGGTTTCCAGGTGCCTATTGATGCAAATGCCATTGTTGAGTTGTATTCTCATGTATGTTCTATGTGGCTATTTACCTCACATGTATCCCCTATAAGAGTAATCAAGTGGCGTCTCCATTGGCATTCCCACAGACTTGTTCCAATTGACAGGGAGCTGAAACATACCTAATCATTTTATTATGGAGATTGAAGGTTGTGGTATTCAAGTTCTGTAGGGAGTTAAATAATATATCTCTACATTATTAATTTTGGTCTTAAATTATTATACAATATAAAATATTTCCATGTGGTCAGTTGCTTTATTTATATTTAATTACTTTCATATATGATCATGTATCCTGTCAAATAATATTGTAAATGAAGGAATATGATAAAATGGAATGAGTGAGAGCTATTATGCTGTTATTATAAAATTGAACAAGTTCAGTAATGCTGAATTAAAAGATGTGCATATAGGAATGGCAAACATGAATTTGGTTTTGTCAGCTAAGCATACTGTGTAGACTTGATTTTGCTGGCTTTATGCTGTGGTTGAGCTGTTGTCTTGGTTATGTAGTCAGTTCATACTTATGGTGTGTGCCATATATTGGCTTAGGTTTCGGGACACGAGTTCATCATGTGATGCCTCATCGAAGCGGTATGTGATAACAAACCCTCCAGATGACTTCTCATTGCTGCCAACAGATCAGGTGGGCTACTTTTTCAATTATCATTTTCATTCAATAACATTTTTTCTGTTGGTTGTTTTGTTGTTTAACAGTGCCTTCACAATATAGCTTGCCTTTGTTATATAGTGTCAGATGCCACAACTGATGAATTGGAAAGGATTTGGAAGGAAGGAATGGTAGCCTAATAAAGGTACTGCCCTTGCATTTACTAAAGGGACTGAGTAAAACCATGAAAAACCTCAGTCAGGATAGCCAATACCCCAGCTGAGACCCAAACTGAGTAACTCTTGAACACAAGTCTACAGCATTACTTCTGAATTGACCTGTTGAGTTCTTCCATGCTATATTGACTCCACACATTTACTGGTTTTCACCTGACAGGTTGAAGTTCACTGCATGCCAGTTCTTATCCTGTGAAGACACAGACTGTTGCAACTGTCTATGTGAAGATCGTTTTCTCCCACAGACATCACTCAAATGTGGAGAAATTTTAAGTGGAGCTTGTTGAAACACAAAAAAAATCAGATATACAGGTACTATTGATTGTCTTTCATTTGTCACCCTCTGCTTCAGTTTTTATTGTACAGTCAGAATTCAGTTTTCATGAAAAAATAACTGATGCCAGCAGGTAAAATCCCCAAATACAGCATCTTCTCTCTTTGCTTGTATTCTCCCATATGCATTCCTCCTTCCTGCCCTCACTTGATATCTGAAACTAGTTCGTCTCTTCATTACTTGTTTATTAGGAATCTTCTTCTGTTGTTGTCCATACTGCTGTACTTTTCATTTCACAGATTGTTGTTTCAGATGTTCTAATGTTGAACAAGTTGGCTCAAGAGATAGTATTTTTTATTTGTTTTTGGCAGGTGCCTGAACCAAGACACCAACTATCATGACTGAAGTTCATCGTGGTTTTCCTCAGTACCTGAAGGCATGTGTTGGGGGTAGTATCTGTAATTAGGCCAATTTGTCCCTTTCAATTCAGTGTTCACTTACCACCCTACCATTCAACATTATATGGTTGTTGATACTGATAGTGTTCTTAAATAAACAAACAAACAAACAAACAAACAAATTGATTTGTGTCATTTTGTTCTGTCACACTACTAATTACAGAGTGGATAATTTTCAGTCCAGTGTGACGTACTAGTTTACAACACTTCAGTCTTTTTCACCTTACATGTTTAGATTCAAAAGAATCATCCTCATAGGTGCACCACTACGATCAGGAAACACTGTCACATAAGGTGTTTTAACCATATGCACTTAAGCTATGAATAATGCTCACTATATAAATTTTGTTATTATCACGGTTGGTTTTGGTGTTTGTCCCAGGCATTCACGATGGCGCTTCTTGAAGAGTAGACTTACATATGATGCTGTTACTTTTAAGCATATTTGCTGGGTATTCTGACTGGGATTTTCCACTGCACACGATATGATATTCACTTTTTCATACATTAGCCTCCCAATGTATTTAAAATTTTCTTTTCGTGTAAGAAATATATTATTATGTTAAAATATCATGAGCCGACATTGGGTCATGTTGTTTTCCTCCTGATGGTGGGAGATGTTGTTTATTTCTCTTGATTTTATGTTCTTATTATTATTCGCGTAGTTTACGTGCGTGCTGTGTTGTTTGTACTGTACACATGACACAGCACGCACGTAAACTACATGTAAACTAATGTTTACAATATGTGTGCTAACCCCAGGCTCCAGTCAGATACCCAGCCACTGTTTACAAGTTTTACGCTAGTAGTACCCAACTACTATCTCACATCTGACCACTATCTACAAGTTCTGTGCCTGGCTGCTGGTTTGAGACCTGACTACTATTCACGAGGCCTGGTGCTGTTGTATCCTGGCCACTGTTTACAAGTCCTGTGCTAGTACCTGTTTGCTATTTGAAACACTACACTATTTCCATGTTCTGAAGTGCCAAACTAATATTTCAGACATGACCACTGTTTACCAGTTCTGTGGTAGTACTTGGCTATGATTCAGGCTCATGCTACTGTCTTAAACCTGGCATTTAATTGAACATTTATGGTACTTTGAATGTTAATTACAATTTATTCTTGTATGTAAATCACTCAACATGAGTCTGAGCATTGATTTTTGCAGGTGTTTGTCCTAATGCAGTTTGACCCAGGGCTGGAGTACAAACCCAACAGAGGAACACGAGGAAAAGATGACAATTCCTGACTATTGCTCTGTAGCGCCCTCACTGATGGGCCTTACTCCTACATCTAGGCCACCTGCTCAATGCCTAAGTTCAACTGTTGCCATCGAGTTGGTGAAGCATCTATCTCGCCATCGAGTTGGTCAAGCATCTGTCTTCATCAGGGAGGAAATTTTGCAAGCCACTTGAAATGATAATACCATCTAGCAGTCACGTGTTTACGTTCATTAGTTTTGCTGCAGTTTGTAGGGCTAGATCTCTCCTTTTTGTCTTTTCCAGAATCACTGTCAGCTATGGCACAACAGGAAACTGTCACCTTTGACCATGTGTCTAGTGAAATGGAGAATACCATTATTACACAGTTAGGTGTTTTGAATACAAAGCAAGATTAATCCTTACACTTATAGTGCTGTCCAGACAAGTTATAAATGAGTTCCACTTTATGCCTTCAGAACTACTGAAGCTTAGCTGGTTTTTGTTGTAGTGCATATGCTCAACTTCAGTTCTACCCAACAATGAACAATTAAAGTGACCACTGCTTGCATGAAAGCAGAGGTTAGTTTATTGTGATTAATATATCCAAAACCTACAAACTCCAAAGAAGTCTTCAATAAGAGTGACTTAAAATGTTGTCTCACTGTCAAAATCTGCATCTGTAAAAATAGGAACATGGTTCATAGTACAGATAACAGCAATCTAATTTGTTGTGTATAAATACGTCATATTATTTTTTGGAGTTTGTACACTTTTGGAACACTGGTGATGCTGTTGGGCATTGTATGTTGTGTTCATGAGATTACATTCAAGTGGGAATTTAAGACATTGCAAGCTCCTTTATGCAAGTGGAAGAAGAGGCAAAGACTGACTGCTGATGGCAGGATCCCATCACCAGGAGTATAGGCTTCTGTTGGGTCATGGGGGTTCCATCTAGTGACCCCCTCTGACCAGCATCTAATTTGGGGGTTGCTACTAAATAAAACCAAAAAGGAAAGACTCTTTACATAAATAAAGAGATTGCAACTGGACATTTTTTAAAACAAAACACCCAGTAGAATTATTGGACTTTACACTCATGACATTTTGTCTTTCCATTTTTGCAGTCCATTTCAGATGTATGACAAGGTGTTGCAGACATTGTGCTTGATTGAAATTCCTGTTAAAGAGAAGGAGGTTAATGTCGGAGTAGCAAAGTTTGTATCGTTGGAAAGTCAGTTCCATTCCTTCCTAATTTAATTTTGGTGCAGCATTTGTGATTTTATATATGTTCACCTGGTCATCTCAAATCTCATGTGCTTGCAGTGGTACAGACTGAAATGTTGTGTGTTGTTTCTCTATTACAAGAACTAATTTCTTTGTGCAATTCAGATATTCCTTTCTTCGGTAAAGCCAAGTAGTTTTGCTCTAAGACAAGATACAGTGTAGTTTGTTGGAAAATATTAAGCAAAACTGACTTTCCAGTAACAAACTTTATGGTGCCTGGTGATGCATAGGGGGAAGGGGGGTTGGCACCTGTACTTTATACACAGATATATGATCAGTGTGTGGTTTTGTTTGTTGGTTATACTATGCCTGAGTTGGTCCCAGACATAAACTCATGTATAGTGGCTGGTCCACTCAAAGAGAGAACTTGGAAAGTCGAGAAGCAATCTTGCTCTATTACAATCATATTGAATCTTTTGGAGGACAGAACTCTGTTTTTACCCCCCGATGTTCCAGAAGATTCTTTTGTTGGCTGCATTGATATCAGTGGTACAGTTGTTGTTTCCTATATTCTCACTGGTGTGCATGTGTGATTTTTATTCATACTTTTTTATTATTTTTTCACAATCCTTTTTAAAATGTATCATTAGCCTTCATGTTCTAAATATATGTGTCAGTTGGCTGAGGGGTTCACATTCTGCTGATTTTGAGGAAACAGAGCTTTCTGTTTCAGAGTCTTGTAAATGGTATTGTAGTTTAATAGAGATATGGGCTTTCTATCTTAATATTGTTAATCCTTTGTCGATATTATAGTCCACTAATTTGTTGCCCTGTTTTCCTTTTCACGTTCCTTATGTGAGAATTCTTTGTTTACACGTCAGTATGTGTGAAGGGGCCCTGAGCCATCTGTCACATGTTTGTAGAATGTGGCTTCCTTAGTCCACTTACATGTGGATGCAGTGTGGAATGTATCCTCATGCACAGTGAAAAGTGTGAGTTCATTTTTTTACACTTGCATGTGATTATCATCATTGTCAGAATTTGCAGCAATGGACATTGTCTTTTTTAAAGGAAGTACTAATGGAAGAAACGCAGAGGAAAGCGGAAACTTGTTGTAAACAATTATTAAGTCTCAAGTTAAAGGTACTTTTTGCATAAAATCACATTTCTTGCACCTTGATGTGCAGAAAAAATTAAACAATTTTTTTTCACCTGTGTGTCTTGTTCAATTGCAAGTCATTTTTTTAATATTATAAATTATTAATTCATGCGCATTCATTGGAAGTAAGGAAGAAAGACAAAAGCTAAAAAATAAATAAGTAAATAATAATAATAATAATAATATAATAACTGTTTTGTATATTTTTGTGCAAAGAAAGCTCAGAATATTTGTTATTGGAGTAATGTGACTACTCTTCATTGTTGACAGTTCTATTGGTCTAAAAGTTTCACTAGATTTTTATGAATCAACTCAATGCTAGTTCAAGTGCTGATAATACTCTAAAATAAGACTCCATATGGTGGTGCCACTATGTGGATTGTGTCACATGTATCACTGCACACATGCTGTAGAGTTGGCACCCATTCATCCCATCAGAAGCATTTTAATTGCATGGTAACTTGAAAACACCAGACAGATCTCATAATTTAGAGTTATATCAGTATTATATGGTCTTGGTTTTTCCAGTCAAGTTTTAATAACATTAAAATAATTTTAGCCTTTTATGTCAGGAATAATAATACAATGAACATTCCACCACAATCTCTTCCTTAGATGTTCTGTTGCATAAATAGCAGAAATTAATACATAAATAATAATATTAAATATCAGTGCTGAAATATTGTTTTTTTATAAACTTATATTTTTGTATCCTGATTTAATTCAGTAAATTATGTGGGATTTTAAAATGAATGAACATTATATAATTACATGTTTAACACTGTTCTTACATATTTGCTACACTTTAAGAGGAAGAAAACGGGGTTGAGTTTGACATTAATTCACTTTTGATTACAGTTACTGCATGAATAGATCTCATAACTGCAGTATAAATTGCAGATGTTTGAGTATATTAATGTAGTGATCATGTCAGAGTGAGAAACCTGTCTGGAATTTCAACACTGTTTTATCCTATATACAGAATGTTCCAGGAGGGAAGGTCAATCTAAGAAAAAAGTGTACAGGTACATGTGTCCTATTCTAAATGGTTTCCGAGATAGAACCATTTCACTGTACAGTTACAAAATTGTTGATATGAAAGAGATACTATGTACTGTTTCTAATACTGGTATTTATTGTTAAAGTGACAAAGTTGGTACAATTCACCTAGTATAATACATTTCTTGAAATTTCACCAACATCAATGTACTTTGCAACTTCTGTGAGGACATGGTGTGTTGCTCATCTGTACAATGTACAGTGTACTGTAAAGTGAAATAACTCTATCTCAGAAACAATTTGGAATAGGACATATGTACATACACATTTTTTTGCCTAGAATGACCGATACTATGACCTCCCAGAATACTGGCCTTTCCTTCTGGGACACCTTGTATATGTCAGATAACTTAATTGATAACAGAACTTTACATTGTCATATTCACTGAATTAAAGACAGAAAACTCATTTCACATTAAATTAAAAAGTACAGAGTCAAAAAACATATAATATTACATTTATTTTCCATTTGCACAACAATTATACAGATGTGAAGTTTGAGGTTCTCACAATGGTGAATATGAAGGTGATTGTGCCCTAGATAATGACACTGTGTAGTCTGGTAGACATATACCAATATTTCAGAAGAAAATTTCTACCACATTACCTGGCATTATGTCCCAGAAGGTAGTAATCCTCAATTATAGAGATTAATATAAGAAGTGAAATTTCAGCCAGAAATTGCCTTAATAGTGTTACTGTTCACCTAGTAACATTAACCAAACATTTATATAATTGTTGTAGAGATAGAAAACACACGTCATAATATAAAACAAATACACAATACAGTATAGAATGGAATGCTTCAGTACAGTCATATAACATATCAGTAATTCCATATGGTCATAATGTGACCCAATACAAAACCTAACAAGATAACCCATTAAGAAGTTAGATGTACACAACCTTAGTAGGCAATAGCAATAACAATAGAATACGCACTGCATAGTATAAAAGTAAAAAGTAAAGTTGTCCCTATGCTTAACTAATTAAGCACTATGACATGAAGGCATATTGGGGAGTGGATGTATAGATCCACATTTTCTTGACCTTGGTGTTAGCTGGAGGTGAGTGGTCAGCTTCACGCCCCAGCCACTTTGCTCCTGAGGAAACAGCCCACAGTACCCATTGGAAAGGAGGTTAGGTGGACCCCAAAACTTGTCCGGTCAA
Source organism: Cryptotermes secundus (assembly GCF_002891405.2). NCBI lineage: Eukaryota > Metazoa > Arthropoda > Insecta > Blattodea > Kalotermitidae > Cryptotermes > Cryptotermes secundus. Next base: position 341,550 of record NW_019737392.1, read on the forward strand.
CTTGGAGAAGAGAAAATTCTTGACCCTACTCAGATTTGAACTCCGACGCCTCAGTCATCCAGCTAGTTACTGGACTGACTAAGCTATAGTGTAATTAATTAAAATTTAATATATCATTTGGGCCTTATCATTAAGAGTTATAAGTTAGTCACAAATTTTAAAATAGTACAACTTCTGACTTCAATTCTTCATATGTTCCCATTCTCATTCCATTCATGTTGAGTTTAGTCATCATGAAATGTTAAAGACTCTGCATGATCTTTCAGTTAATGACTTTCTGACTTTACTTAATTCAAACATACTGTTGCTTTATTAAAATACAATAATTATTATAAACTGATATATATTCTAATATTTCTTTCTTTTGGTGAGCAATTAATGGTCATGACACTTACTAAACTTTTAAGAACTTATAAGTTTAAAAATATTCACTTGGACTTATATGTCTGCTTGTTATAGAATATTTAAGTGGTTAAGTAACAACATAACTATGCACTATCGGTGCCTACATTTTTTTTTTTTAATTTTGTAAACAAGACTAATTTTTGTAAGCAACAAGAAACTAGACAGAATTTGGTGGGCATGATGTTACAATTTGTGTAGTTGATGGTTGCCAGCTCCACAGTTAGTAGCCAGTTTTCTTCACAGCTTTAAAAAGAATTTAGCAAATTAAAGATTTCAGATTACTCCACATCATCTATAGTGGTGGTGAATGTGATGATTATTGGTTGCAAGTAGTGATTGCTGTATTTGCTGTAAAATTCAGACAAAAATGATGCCTGGACAAGGAATCAAAATGAGATATTTCATTTTAGAGCGGAGAAATTTATTTGTAATGTACTTGTTACATTACTGAAACCAACCCAGAAATGTCAGTACCAGGAGATTCCTTGTTTTAACATCAATTTGTCTTCTTAACTGCAGTAGGTATTATGACCCCTGTGGAGGTCACAAAAAAAAACCTATATGGGAGGGTGCAGAAAAAGAAATAAATTCATAGAAAAGAAGGCTTAAACAATGGAAGAGAAAGTACAATTATATAATATAATAAAAATTGTATATTTCATTATGTATGTTGACATCAGTTGTTGAATATTGTTAGCTATTTTTCATTAGTCATGAATTTTGCACCTGCCCAATGATGGGTCTTGTCAATGGCAAATAGTTGAGATAGGAGAATGATGAGGTTATGTAAATGTAAACTGATTATTGTGATATAATTGGCCAAAATGTTGAATATTAGCCCGTATCTTGCTCCTTTTTCTGGGGTATTTTGTTTATGATAAATATCTGAATTCACCTAATGGTCCTTTCATGTGTTCTACAGCTCAATACTACGAAATGTTTAGCTGCAGTTTAATATCAATTTGACAGAGTTTTATTTCAGTCCTAACCTTTCTATCTTCTGAGAAGATAAATTCCTTCATATACTTCAGAGTTAAATGCATAAGAGCAATAATTTCAGTTGAGCTATAACTTTTTCTTCAGTTATATTCGGTATGTAAATAGCTGCATTCATGAAATGTCACTTCAATTTGTTTCTTGTTATGACAAAAGATCCTGAAGTTAAACTTTGTCAGTGAAGACTGCAGCAGCATGGACAGCAGCATGTGATTTACCATTTCTCTGTCTCTCATGTAACAACAGAAGAGGACTATAAAACACTTGTTTGTTCAAACTTTTATCCTGACATTTAAACAGCACAATTACATTCCTTGCCTTGTATATTTAGACCTTTTCAAAATGAATTCAAAAGTATTCATTGATTTTCTTATGGCTGGATGTAATATTCATGTGCCATTAGCATCTGAACATTTTTCTGTCTTTTCAGTGATGTGAAAGTAGAGATATGATTACAGATACAACCTCTTTATTTACCATCACAACACAACAAATATCAAGATTAATGCCTAGTCTCCCTACAGAACGGACAATACTTTGTAAGATGAGGCACTGACTAAACAGTAAGTAATATATACAATATCTTCAATATCAAAATCAATTGTTGATTCTGACAAAATTTAATACTATTACTTTCATATCATTTTCAGATTAACATTAATTTACTACATCATGAGCCTCCTATACAATCTTATATACAAAAAAGAAAATAGAATATTCCAATTTGTCCATGGGAATGCAACGAAATTACAAAACCAACGACTGATTCGATGATATAAAACATCAATCTAAAAATGTTATTCTTGTTTTATACTATAACTTATGTTTTATATAATCTGATATATTGTATTTTTTACGTCAAGTGTTTTATATGATTAATAGTATTGTATCCAATTTTACTGGTACTGCAGTTCAGTGGTGTATATATGTTAATCATGTATTTGCCTGATGATGGCTACTGATAGCCGAAACATGTAGCAGAGCCGAAACTAGGCACTGATCTTGATATTTGTTGTGCTGTGACGGTTAATTAAGAGGTTGTATATTGTAACACAACAGGATGCATGAAATGAAAAATATGATTACAGAGGCTATGTAAAATCTGCTGTGAGCTGAAACATAGCTACAGTTAAGTTCCCTTTCCTGTTTTAGACTCTTCTTATAGTTTATAGTATAATATCTGACCATAGGTTGCTGTGACATGTAGGTCACACTCTTATTTTGTGATAAACATTTAATGTTTTTAATTTTTCACAAGAATTTGCAACACATCTAATATATAGTAGAAACTTCACCCCTGTTACTTGTAATCTGCCTATATTTCTGTTCCTTTCACTAAAGTAGGCAAATAGTCACATTTTCATTAACACTGAACTTTAGTCCAGTTCACTTCTTTTCATTTTATATGGCGCATTCATTTACTGCCACCTCCTTTCACATCAGCTCTCTTTCATTTACCCATATTAACTACACACAGCAGATATTAAAAATGCAGTTTTAAAAGGGAATGATATGAAAAACCAAAAAGATGCCTTTCACAAACAGGGTCATAAGTATGTAAATCATATAATACAGTGACTGAAATTCGTGCAGAATTTAAAGTGAAATGGTGATATGGAACTTATGGTATAAACAAGGAGGGATTATTATGGTTATGGTCTCCTGAGATGTGATGCCATATAGTTTGGTAGATAGTTACCAACGTTTAGGAGTGGTCTGATGCCTCCATCTTCACTTTTATACCATGAAGATGGAGGCATCAGACCACTCCTAAACGTTGGTACTTATCTACCTAGCCAGTAGCATTACATCCCAGGAGACAGCAGTCTTAATACTTATTCACTCTCACAAGAACCTCAGATATTGCAAAAGAAAGAAAATCCCCCCCACCTCCAAAAGGGGGCATATAAAATAAGACCTGAAAGTAGAAACACTACAGGAAAGCCTGGTGAATTTAAAGGTGCATGGGCTTGTGGATGACTATAAAATTCCTTTGATAGCATTAAGATGGGAATGAATGATCATTAGCAAGACCTAGAAGTAGGTGGATAGAAGAAGTTAGAAGGTACAAAAAGAGAGCAAGGGCAGAGTGGACAAAGAGTAGTGCTTAAATACAGGAATATTTCAGGAATCTTTATCATATGACAAATCTCCCACATGGAAATATCAATGGATGATGAAAGTATTTGAACAGCAGTGGTCATGATGAATTCCATCTTTTGGTATTTAACAGCATGTAGTCTTGTGGAAGTCAACTGATATTTTGGAGGAACAACTTCAGTTAAAAGCAGTCTTCTGGGATTTGGCACCGTGTATATGTGGTGTTAACCGACGTTTCGGAGGAACGTATCGCCTCCATCTTCAGGGTAGAAATTCTACCCTGAAGATGCTTTCTTCATAGTCACCGCCGTGAAAGCCTCAAATCTTACAACTTCAGTTAACTTTTGTAACCATACTGCCAACCTCAGCTTGATTTAATTTAGTATCATGTATTGATCCATGTTATTTACCATGTTTGATTAGGTTTACTTGTACATACAGTAAATGGACGAGGGTTACATAGGCTATTTCTTGCTCTCAAGAAGGAGGCTTAGCCCGACTCGAATGAAAAAAGAAAGAAAAAGGACTGGTTAACGCAGAAGCAAAGTGAAACAGGAAGGACCCCCAAAGCTTTTCTTAGAATTTTACTCGAAATATCGCTTATCGGAATCCTTTGAGAATACGATATGTGACAGTTTTTGAACATCGTAAATTTGAGAGTGGCGTTTCCTTAGACCCAAACCAAGGGTAGCATTTATCAAGCTACTGTCAAAAATTAAGTTAAGTCCTTAGAGCCCAAATTCCCTGGGATCCTTAAATAGATTGGATGAATAGTTAATGAAGTGTACTCCTATTTTTCAAAAGTGACCAATCCTCAAAATTTAGGGAGTTGGCTTGTGGGCTGACCCGAGGAAGTCAGTACTGCGAGTTTTGAGAAAAGTCATTCTGAGTTAATTGTTTTCCGACTCAAGAACCATCCGGACGCAAAATCTGCATCCGTCCGAAATTTGTTATAAATTATGTGAAATTTGTGGACTTACTACGCTTAAATTATTCTAAAGTATAACCTCTGTGTCATAAAGGGTGATTGAAATGGTAAATTAAGGTACAAGTTATGTGGAAGTTATAATATCAGAATTATATTTGAAACCCAGTAAACAGTTCAGTATTCAAACGACAATCAGTGTGATACTCAACTTAATAAGCAAGTGTAACCAAGTATTTCCAAGGCAGTCATCATCAACCTTGTAGGAATAAAGTATGTGTGTGTGTGTGTGTGTGTGTTATAACAGGAGTTTCCACTCCCCTTTCTGAGCAAGACCCTGCCAAACGACCTTGAGAACAGAATCTTAGCTCTACTGGAGAACTAGCTACCCCACAACAGCATTCCCTTATCAATCCTTCACCCCTTTCAAAATCTGTAGACTGATAGTTTACTATCACCCAAACTAAACCCCATTATCCTAAAGATCAGAGGTGTGTAAGTATGATAAGTGGAGCAGGGTAAAGCCAGCTGTAGCCGCCGCCACCAGCAGCCAGCGACGACAGTTAATGTAAGTGGACAGACAGAGTGGACGGGATAAAGAAATTGGCAGCAACGTAAGGGCAGGGCGGTTCCAAACGGAAATTTGAGCAGCGACGTGGAGAGAAACGGTTATACTTTCAACAGACTACACAGCATTATATTCCAGAAAATAGACCTCTTCAACTCTTGAAATGTTACAGGAAGAAGTGAACCTCTACATGAGCATACGATTAATAACAATTGGATTACTAGAGGGATAATGATTTCATGTAGAAGAAAAAGAGAACTATTTTTGCAAAGAAGGTACTGTGATAATTTAGATCTTAAAATATACTATAATCAATATTGCAAAGAATTATCAAGAGTGATCATAGCGGCAAAGAAATCATATTATAATAAAATTATGTTCAATTCCAATAATAAAATGAAAAGTATTTGGGAAATAATAAATGAGGACAAAGGGATATCAAAAAAGGATAAAGGTATTCATTCTATATTTGTAGATAAGAAATTAATAAGGAATTGGAATAAAATTGCAAATGAAGAAAGCAGTTTTCTGGGATTTGGCACCGTGTATATGTGGTGTTAACCGACGTTTCGGAGGAACGTATCGCCTCCATCTCCAGGGTAGAAGAAAAAAAATATAAGAAATCTGCAAGCGAAGAGACCGTGAGAACCGGTAAAAGCAGACCGGTTCTCACAGTCTCTTCGATTGCAGATTTCTTATATTTTTTTTCTTCTACCCTGGAGATGGAGGCGATACGTTCCTCCGAAACGTCGGTTAACACCACATATACACGGTGCCAAATCCCAGAAAACTGCTTTCTTCATAGTCACCGCCGTGAAAGCCTCAAATCTTACAAAATTGCAAATGTTTTCAACAAGTACTTTTTTATCTATAGCTGATTCTGTTATTCCAAATAATAACATATATCCAAATGTGAAACTACTCCAACCGATTACTTAGTAGATTCATTTAACGGACCTTTTACCAAGATGAAATGGCAGTATGCCTCCACTCAGGAAATCGCAAAAATTATTAAGACACTGAAGACTAAAAATTCCAGTGGATATGATGAAATCTCCAATAAAATATTAAAACTAGGCCTTCCATTTATAATTTCCTCATTTACTCATATTTGTAATGCAATACTTAACACTGGTGTCTTCCTTGATAGACTGTAATTTGCCATAGTCAGACCACTATTTAAAATAGGGAAAATGTCATGATGTATCTAACTATAGGCCTATATCCCTGCTAACTTTTTTTTTCTAATTGAAAAACTTATGTATGCTAGACTTATTACACATATTGAAACAAATTTGTTGATTCAAGAACAGTATGGTTTTAGATCACATTCTTTGACTGAGAAAGCAGCCTTTTTATTGATTGATAGCATCTTATCTGCGATGAATAACAAACTATTGGTGGGAGGCATTTTCTGTGATTTACAGAAAGCATTTGATTGTATTAATCACAAAACATTATTGGAAAAATTAATATTCTATGGAATAGATGGGAAATTTAAATCACTCACTGAATCTTACTTGTCAGGTAGATATCAAAGAGTTTGTAATAGGGAACAGAATTGATTGTAGCAACTCTTCTAATTGGGAATTAATCAGATGCGGTGTTCCTCAAGGCTCAATCCTTGGCCCACTTTTTTTTTCTGTTTTATATAAATAACTTACCAAAAATAATTAATGAAAATAATAACATGGTATTATTTGCAGATGACACCAATATTATAGTAACTGGCACGAACAAATTAAACGTTGATATGAACCTTAATCAAACTTTTAAAGATATCAATTTATGGTTTAATGCTAATTTGCTCACTTTTAATTTTAATAACTCTCAATATGTTGAATTTCGTTCCATGAATTATTATAATATTACCACACAAATTGCTTATGATCAGACTAATGTAACCACTGTGACGGATACATTTTTTTTAGGCTTAATAATTGATGATGCTCTCACACGGAAACAGCATATTGATTATGTTATCAATAAAATTTCCAGTGCATGTTATGCATTGAGAAGGGATAGGCCCAACTTTTCAACAGAAAGGATTCCTATTAAAGGCCAAACAGTGAAGCTACTTCAAGATTAAGATCTGGTCAAGAACGTCTGAATGGGCTATAAATTAAGAGAAACTGACTGGCCAACCGTCAGTCGTAAATTTACTTTGAAACGAAGCAAGAAGTATAGAGGAATTTTGTAAAGGTAGAAACGAAGCGGTAGGATACGTGGAAGACGAAGGCGAATAGTTGTCATAACCATGGCGGTCCTTTGGTAAGGCACTGGCATATGGTTTAGAAGATACGTGGTTCGAAGACATGACTATTTTCGCGAGAAAAACTATTTAAGAAATTTGTGCATGTAGGAAGCAGGTCGTACTATATGAGGAAGGTGAAGGTAACAGATTTGTCTAGATCTGGGGGTACGTGGGTATAACATTGGCGTAGTATTGGGAAGGTACCAGGTTCGAGACTGCGGTGTCTTTTGTCAATAGAAATTGAAAAGTGAATGAATAAATGCGATTTTTCTGCAGCTATGAACCAAGTCGTAGAATATAAGGAGGATCGCAGAAGCTTGCAGAATATATGTTCTCGTGGTCTAGAGGTAAGGCACCGGCGTTGTAATTAGAAGGTTCTCATTTCTATTCCATGCCGTGGGGTCATGGACCTGGTTATTAGTTTGGTTTCATGACATAAATTTCTATCTATCCTTGTTCCATGCTTGTACGTGCTTGGAACAATTTGCAATGTATATTTTTCTTATTAGCTCTCATGGACTCAGCCTGGTCTCAGATTTTTATAACCTTTGTGTTTTGTGACATCAGCTGTACAGTGATTGAGGCTAACTCTTTTTAAGGGACCCAACAGCATAGATGTTTTGCCTCACCTGAGGATGGAAACACACCCAGTTTCCAAAACGTTGTGTTTTTCTTAGTTATCTGGATAAAGTCCAAAAATCCAATATCTCTGTTTGTTATACACCATCTTCAGAATCCTATAGATGAGATAAAGAGATAAACAGTTTATAGTAGGAAATTAGAAAAGTGTATCAAATTTTTTAAACATGTTACATTACTAAACCATGATCTAAAAAGAGCTCTGTATACAAGGCATGGGCTCCATTTCAATAAAACTGGGAAAAATGTATTGGCTAGGAATATTGCTCTGAAACCAATTCATTTGCCTTGGAAGGAAAATAATACTAATTCTGATAATGAGACCCAAAATCTTTCTGGCATAAATAATCATTTTTGTGAAAATCACAATAAATAAATCACAAACTTCTGAGCCACTACACAGATCAAGTAGATTAAAAAAAATCTCTACTTAACACAAGATGGTGATTTTTTATGGTGATGTCTGAAACTAGGAAAGAGGCAAACCATTTTAATGCCTTAAAACTAAACAAAAACAATTGTAATATTAATAAGGAAAATTTTAATAATAATGGTTTTAAAATTTACCATCAAAATATTCGTGGCCTGTTAAATAAGACCAGTGAAAATTACACTCTCCTATATCCAGAATTTCTGCAAATACTCTGCTTTACAGAACATCATTTAAATTATTCACAAATTGAAAATCTGACTATAACTAATTATAATTTAGGAACTTGTTATTATAGGGAGTCTTTCATTATGGGAGGCATTTGTATATATGTACATAACTCACTGGATTTTGAAGCTATTAATATCAGATAATTATGTATAGACAAAGCCATGGAGGCATGTGCTGTAAAATGCAAATTTTTATCTAGTAAATTTTGTATTTTATCTATTATAGGTCTCTGTCCAGTAATTTTCCTTTATTCATTACCCAATTAGAAACTTATCAAAACAATTTATAAACCAAACTTACAGATGCTAGTTTGCAGTGACTTTAGGATAAATTATCTTGTAGACAATAATAAGAAGCAACAATTGAACTACATGCTGCAGTCTTTCAATTTATATAGTGTGGTTCATTTCCCAACTAGGATTAGCACTACAACTCAAACATTACTGGACAATATCTTTATAGATATAACTAAATTTGAAAATTATATTATTCTTCCAGTATTTAATGGTTTATCTGATCATGATGGGCAATTATTGTCTTTACATCAACAAGAGTTCTATTGTGGAAGTGGTAACCCAAACCAGAAAACTATACGGATATTTAATAAATTCTCACTAGATGAATTTAAACTTAGATTAAGCTATGAGATATGGGAAAATGTGTTTAATACAGAGGATAACAATATAGACAACATGTTTAACACCTTCGCAAATACATATTTGCAAATACTTTATGCTTGTTTTCCAAAAAATAAATCTATGAGCAATCTCCCCCTAAACAATGGTTAACCATCGGAATTAAAACTTCTTGCAAAAGGAAAAAAAGAACTGTACCTTTTAACAAAGATACTTGATAACACCAATTTAAAGCAATACTATAAATAATTCTCATGGGTAGTAAAGCGCGGCTGGCAAGTAAGGCTGACAACCTTACCGCCATCTTTGAGCCGACTGTCTAGGTAATGTGGGACCCTCAACGTCTCACAACCCTATAGGCCTTCAAGGCCTGGCCTGTTACAGGGATAGCTTTACTTTTACTTCATTATAAATCATATAGAGATCCTGACTAAGGTGATTAATAGTCCCGGGTCTGGTCAAGTGGCATTTGTGGTGGACGAAGTGACGCTGGGGCAGGTTTTCTCCGAGTACTTCAGTTTCCCCTGTCAATCTTCATTTCACCAATTGCTCCACCATCACCCTCACCTATCATCTGGGCCTGGTACAATAGGCCAGAAATGATCACAGTACAAGGGACTTAGTCCCACCCCACTAGCAATAAAAAAAAAAAAGGTGATCGATGAGGCAAGAAGACTCAATTATAATGATAAAATTACCAACTCCAATAACACTATTAAAACTACTTGGAATATTATTATTATTAGTTAGGTAAAAACCGCCTGAAGGACAAAAACTGTAAAATTGAGAAAATAAATCCAAGTATTTTTAAAAATCATTTTTTAAATATTGCTGATAACATTACTAAAAAAATATACTCAAATTACTTTAAATACTGATAATAACAATAATTATAAACATTATCTGAACTTGACAGCTAAGGGCCCCTTTCCCAATATAATTGTACTGTCTTGTATTTTTTACTTTACTATATCCAATGGTTGTACCAGTATGGATCAACAGAATAAATTAAAATTAAAAAAAAAATTGAATTGAGCTGCTACAAGAAATATGTACGAGTACAGGTTATAAAATCATTGTCTATATCATCACAATAAATCTGGACGACTAAGACTACCACCCTTCTATGATACTAAATAAAAATGCCAAATTGCAAAATGAATCTTTTATGACATGTCTGCTGAAAGCAGGAATAGCAGAACCAGAGAATGGCTCTGTAAACACATTTCCATAGCAACCAACTCACATGACTGCAGTAATATACTACTCTGTCCAAAAAGTATCTGACCTTGGGCTGGGAAAACACAGTTCTGTATCTGGGTGGTTACAATACCTAATCCCCTTCAAAGTAGGCCCCTTGTGACTCCACACACTTAGCCCAGCGGTCCTTCCATCGCTGGAAGCAATTCTGGAAGGGTTCTTTTTGAATGGCGTGCAGCTGTGCCGTGGCATTCTGTATGATGTCCTCGCAGCTGTCAAAACGGCAGCTTTTTAGCTGTGTCTTCAATATCGGGAACAGCCAGAAAACACAAGGAGACATGTCACGAGAACAGGGAGCCTGGCGAAGCTGCGGAATGCCATGCTTGGCCAGGAAACTCTGGATCAGGTGTGATGAATGAGTGGGGGCATTGTCATGATGCAGCTGCCAGCTGTGTGCATCCCACAGCTCCAGTCTCTTGCGCCAAACTGCATCACGAAGATGGCAGAGGACTTCTTGGTAGTACTCCTTATTGACAGTCTGGCCTAGTGGTGTGTACTCATGATGCAGAACACGCCGGTAATCGAAAAAAAAACAGTCAGTATCACCTTCACATTTCTCCGAACCTGTCGTGCTCTTTTGGGCCTCATGCTTCCATTGTGATGCCTGGACCTTGGTTTCCAGGTCATATCCATACACCCACAACTCGTCACCCCTGTAGGCGCACTCTAGCATGACCTGCGTGACCTCAAAACAGAGTTGTTGCTGCTCTGGCGAAAGCAGCTTGGGCACAAATTTTGCCGCCACTCTTCGCATGCCCAAATCCTCAGTTAAAATTGTGTTTGTGGAACATCTGCTGATCCCCACCTCATCAGCAACTTCATGGATGGCCAAACGACGGTCCTCCATGATCAGTGTCCGCACTTTTTTAATGACATCAGCATTGATGGTCTCCCGGAACACTGCTCACTGTCTGCTGACATACGGCCGTATTTACAGTGGCTGAACCACTCTTTAATTTGAGTGACCCCCATTGCATCATCGCCGAAAGCTTACTGAACTTTGTGAATTGTTTCCGCTTGGCTATCCCCAAGTTTCTGACAAAACTTAATGCAGTATCGCTGCTCCAAGCGTTCTGCCATCTTGAGCGAAACAAGAATGCGACAAACACGTGTTACACCACTTCGCTATCTGGCAGCCACACGAAAGTCCCTTCTACCACTACGCTCAGTTTCCCCACCCCTTTGGCCATTATGTACAGCAGAAAAAATAAATTTGGATACTTTTTGGCCATATGGTATATAGTACATGCAATGAGAGAGCTAATGGAAGTAGTGTTTCCTGTATAGTCTGTATGGAGGCTATAAGGAGAGCCAATTGGGGCTTTAAGTTAGACAAGTCAGAAATAAGTGCTAGCCAGTGGTAGCTGGTTGTGGCATGGAGTTGATGGCGAGGCGTTGGAGCTATGAGACAGATGGTAGCCGGTAAGGATGTGAACACGAAAGCTAAGGAATCTATGCCATTGGAAGCTGTTACCAAGCAATGCCTAGTGAAGACACAGTAGACTGAGAAGACTTGGTGCGTGTGATAGCAAACTGTGGACTGCGTAAATTAGTGAAATGGTTATAATTAATTGTAGTTACAGTTTGTAACTGTAAATCAAATAAATCAAATTTACAACCTACAGTACCATCTCTAGTCAATTAACATGTGATACTGTCATTTTAAATTTTTGAAGCCTGACATCCATTTTAAGCAACATAAACAAACTGACATTCTCCAAAATTTGCACTTCATTTTTCTAGTCCTAACTCTGAAAATTTACCTGACTTTTTGTTTTGTAATTCAGTTCTCAGAATTTATTTGGCAAACACACTTCCTTCCTTGTTAACAACACACCATGTCCTCACACGAGCTGCAAAGTGCACTGATGTTGACTGTGGAATTTTAAAAAATGTATTGCACTAGGTAAACTGTGCCAACTTCACCATTAGAACAATAAATACCAGTATTAGAAACAGTATATAATATCTCTTGTCAACAGTTTTGGAACTGTACTGTGAAAGAGCTCTATCTAGGAAACTGTTCGGAATAGGACACATGCACGTATATACTTTTTGCTCAGAATGACAGATACTATGACCTCCCAGAATATTGACGTTTCCTCCTGGGACACCATGTATAGGGAGAATGTAACTTACAAATTAATACTCATACAAACTACTGACCAATCATTCAAAATTTTGACTAAATAGATATCCAGCGCCTAAAAGATGTCAAAGATTTAAACCACTGAAATATTTGTAATTTTCAAAATCACAAGACAGCTTTATACAGAATTTGTACATATCACTATAGCATTCGTCTCATAGCTGCTTTCACCTTGGAAATGGATTCTGTCACTTCAGTGAATGAGCAGAGAAAGGCCATTATTGGAAACATTTGCCATACATAAATTTCACCAACACAGCTACATTGCCAGGTATCATAGTCAGCTGGAGAAGTAAAGAGTCTCTACATAGCTGCAGCTATGTCAATTCCACATAAGAATTATCTTACTGCAATACAATAGGAATGTTTTTCAAAGCCCTGTTGTCAGGACCATACATTGAATAGCACTAGAAGTATGACTAAACACAATGTTGACATTGCTGTTGGTACAAAATTAGATGTATGAATATAAGTTGGATACCAAAGGCAAGGTAAAAATCTGACAATTACCAGTAATCAAAAATTACTAGTGATGAATTCAAGATGTAATTCCCAGGTTACAAAATGTTTTCTTCTTGCACACTGAAACAGGTGACTTTTGCAGCCTATAATAAAAAGTACGAGGGATGCAACTTAGGTTCGCATCACGAAAAATAAATACGCAATGGAAACACATGTTATAAGAAAAAAAAACAGTGAAGAAGTTTTACTGTATGTATATATTTGCAGAGAGAACAATGGTCATATTTTATTTTTACTTTCAAAATTCATACAGTCATGGTCTAAGCCCTAAATTCAAACCCAAGACATATCAATATCATACCAGCACTGCTTGAACTGCACACAAGGGCACCAGATCTAAGCTGCTAGTGTGATAAACTGGATGCTGTTGCAATGTTCTTGGATGAGCAACCTGTGAATGCAACTTAGGAATGGCAGAAAGTGTTGAGCCTCATAGAAAATTAAACAAATCATTCCAGACATGGAAGCTTACATCAAACCCCTGCACAACCAGTTCCACTGCTTGGAACAGGGCAGCATCAGCTTTCAATCTCAGAGCAAAGATACCGCATTTCTATCATGGGAATGTCAGGACTCTGGAAAGAAGAGTGATCTTGGGGCTAATGATGTAGCGCTTCTTCACTGAGCAAGCTGCTGACTTTCCAGGTTCCAGAGTTCTCTATTTGTCCTTACAAAATACTGTTCAAAGTCTGTTACTTCTCCATCAGTTTTCCTATTTTCCCTGCACAATATGGCTGATACAATTAATAATACCCTCAATCAATACTGCACATGATATAAACAAAGATATTTATATACGGCATCTAATATGTATAGAAATCACGTACGTATGATGCCCAATTAATGCCCCTGCATTTGACCACAAACCATAATACCATACATTCACAGCTGTAGCGTTACCAAACTATATAAATCTCAAGCCCATGTTGCCAGCTATATATTCTGACACTGGTCATTTTACACAAGCAAAATGACCCAAGTATATATTATACAGTTGGATGGTTTCCCATGTAACTGAATATATTCTGTGTGAGAGGTATCATTAAAAATATGAAAACATATTTTGGAAGTGCTTGAATATCAAGAGTTAATCTATAAATGACTTGATATATTTAAGGAAAAGATTTTAACACATCAAAAATATTATTAACTGTACTGCAGTTTCCCAATTTCTGTTCACATTGCTCGGGTGTGTAATTCACTTACACGAGGAAGCATCAATCAAAACATGGAAATCTTTTTTTGAAAGTATGTGCATGTCAGTTCTTGAATAACTGCACAATTGGTGGCTTCTCAAAAAGAGCTCAGTTCCATGAGTAGGTGAGTTATGTGTATGTCAGTAATGGTCCCAAAAAATATCACATATCCATAGAAAATGCTTTGCTGCCCATATCATAAACATTCTCACCGGAACTAATCAATAATTTTCCAATATACATATTCACACAAAACAATGAAACAAGGAAGAAAGTGCAGCTCACTACTAAATACATAAAGGAAAGCAACACCATCACAAGGCATCACAGCTACAGCCTCAATCAACTCCTTTGTGTTCGCATGTGTTTTTTTTCTTTGCCTTCATTTCCAACATTTCTGTCACTTCTTCTTGTCTTCTTCATTATACGATGCTCCCTCTACCAGTTCTACAGCACAGGGACGAGGGAACCAGCCTCGTTCCCGTTTCTTGATTCCATCATTTTGGATTTTCTCTCCAAACAACCAGTGTCTGCAACATAAGAATGATGTCCAATCATGAAAACTGAAAACACTTAAAACTAATCAACAAAAATATAATATAATGGAGCACGATTAATAAGCTACATATTTAGATTCCATAGCAGGCATCTTGATTCTAAAATCACATCTGCTCTCAAAAACAGATCAAACTCCAAATTGTAAAAACTTTCATTTATTAAGATCCAAAGCAATCGTCTGAAACGTATCTTGATGTAGCTGATGTGTTACTATATGTAACTTGTACTCGTCTCCAAGTATAATTAGAATGATCAAGTCAAGGAGGATGAGGGGGGTAGGGCATGTACCACGAATGGGGGAGACGAGGAATGCATACAGGATATTGGTGGGAAAGCCAGAAGGAAAGAGACCACAGGGAAGACCAAGGCATAGGTGGGTGGACAATTTTAGAATGGATCTTGGAGAGATAGGATGGGATGGTATGGATTGAATACATCTGGCTCAGGATAGGGACCAGTGGAGAGCTCTTGTGAACATGGTAATGAACATTCGGGTTTCATAAAATGCTGGGAAATTCTTGGGTAGCTGCAGAATTTGCAGCTTCTCCAGATATTCAACCAGTCTCTATACCCTACCGATAATGGTGCGTACCATCAGTCCCGACCGAGCCAGCGAGTTCTCAACTGGCTTGGCAGTATCTATAGTGCTTCCCCCATCTATCAGAGGCCTTAGAGACTGCTGTTGGGTGGGAAACGTCCTTGAATTTGGTTCAGTGATCTCCTTTGGAGATATGAGGTTCTTTTACGTGCCGTAAAGCTACGACACGGGACCCACGGCTTAAAGTCCCTCCCGGAGGACTTGTTCCCTGAATTTTTCCGCCCTTAAAAATTCGACGATCTCCGCCGGGTATTTGAACCCGCGTACCACGAATCATGAGGTGGGAACGTTACCTCTAGACTACGGAGGCTGCTGAGATAGGGACCAACTCCACTATTGGACCCATCAGAATAGGTTCCTTATCTTGAGAAAAAGACATATTCCAGTCTCAAACATCATTGTGTATACAAAAGCCCAGAAAATTTATCATTGTATTACTATGCCATTGTCACAAAATTACTTGTTAATTAATATAATACCATTCATTCTGCTTCTGTGTGAACATCAAATTCCTTCCCTGTTTTGTTTTTATGTGTAAATGTCAAAAGAAGACACACAATAATTTCTAAAACTTTCAATGTATTTACATAATGATACTTGTATGGGAAATTACAATACTAACCTTCTCCAGCGTGTGACTAAGATAGTGTTTCCCTTCTGCAATGGTATGCGGGGCTCATCTGTGAATGGAGGGTGACAAAGTACCCTCCAACCTTTTGTAATAGGTACCCAAGACCCTGAATAATTTTCCACAACAGTGTACATACGAGTTCGCTGACGTTTCTCACACTTCTGCTGCTGTTGTTCTCGCTTTATTTGTATAAATAATAAGAAAAAAACAACATATTAACGCACTACAGTACAATAAAGACATGAATATTGAGTCAAACAGGAAATTTTTAACAAGAGCAGGAATCTCTAAGAACAGACCAAGCAAAGTTTGGTTTGCAAGATAAATGAAAGAAGTGTTCCCTCACAACCTCCAAGAACATAATGAGAATCTTATCCAGCAGATATTGGAATCCTCCTGTCAAAATATATAAGAACTCACCGACATGGAAGCAACTGTACATGTCAATTCTCTGAATATGTAAATGTATATATGACTCAGAATATGTACATTAATTAATCAATAAACGTTCATGAAACTGTGTTAAAATATTTACATTTACATTTATTTTCATTTCATGGATCCAATCATCACCCTATAGGGCTAGATATAAAACATGTCACATATTACAAATTCATGATGACTATACATCATTCGTCCTTTGTCCAATATGAAAGTCCTTGGTCTCTAAACAACAGATGTCAATTAAAATTACCAACAAATATCGAGATAGAAACAGAAAAAAGGATGAGGTTTGAGGATTTCATGTGATGTTCCTATTTGATTTACTGGAAAGTAAGGGAAGCAATGAGGTGTTTACCCATGACTAAAATAAACTGTGACACTATGTAGTCTTGAAAATGCATACCACTTGAAGATGGGGGATACAGGTTCCTCTGAAACATTGGTTCCACCTACAGTACTACATGTCACAAACAGACCAGGGAAGTCTTACATGTAGGGTATAATCATTCCTATTCTTATAACCTTGACCTCAGTGAAACTATGTGCAAGGCCTTGCTTTATTGGATATGTCATCTTGAAGATCATGATCCTCTGGGATGCGACGCCATGTAGTTTGGTAGATAGGTACCGACATTCTGGAGGAACCTGCTGCCTACATCTTCAGGGAAGTGTATTCTTCTACCCATTCCAGATGACTGCAATGTTCTTACTGACCACCATGAGAACCTAATATCATATACATGTCATCTTGTTACTTGTGGAGATATGCTGAATTACTCAACTTGTTGATTAGACTAGAGATCAATGTAATAATATTGCAACTGTTCTGTCATTACAATTGGTTCACCTGTGTATTTTCCCTTTAATATGTTATATCCCTCTAAAAATCATAATTTTTGTTTTTCAGTGTGTATCTTTATGAAAATTCTGCACATATAGTATTCAGACTGTATACCCAGTAATGTAAATCACTTCATATTTGGTTAGAAGGATCTGGTTGCCCCTAAATAGCAGAGCAGGACTGTTACAGTTCACAGAGAACAATGATATTGTGATGGCAACTTGGAATGTACACACAACGCTAAAAGGAAGAACCAGGATGAGATGGCTAGACGATGTTGAGAACGACCTGAAGAAGAAGAAGAAGAAGACGAAGAAGAAGAAGAAGACGAAGAAGAAGAAGACGAAGAAGAAGAAGAAGAAGAAGAGGAGGAAGAAGAAGAGGAAGAAGAGGAAGAGGAAGAAGAAGACGAAGAAGAAGAAGACGAAGAAGTAGAAGAAGAAGAGGAAGAAGAAGAGGAAGAAGAAGAAGAAGAGGAAGAAGAAGAAGAAAGAGAAAGGATGTATAGAGAAGATGAGGAATAGAGAGCAATGGAGACTGGTTGTAGTGGAGGCCAAGGCTCACCTAGGGCAGGCAGGCAGGTAAGGTAGGTACTGTTACAGCTTCTGCCAATTAAGAAGTTTCCATGTCTGGTCAATCTCAATTTCTATATTATTTTGTTCATATACATGATGTATAATATGACACATTACAGACTTGTCTTTCATTTTTATTAATTTCTTTATATTCAGAAATTTCTCATTGTATTTCTACTGTTATTGTGTTTGAGGTTCATATATTGCCTTACTCTGTATATCATTTTCTATAACAATTTCAAATAACCTGTTTCCATTAATTTTATTAATGCTTTTTTTTTGTGGTTTATTATACTGAGGGATCCAAGTGTCTCAAAAGTTCAATTATCTGTTTTATTTTGGCATCAGTTTTATATCCTCCATGTGAATCCTAAACATACAGTAATTAAAAAAGTGGAGTATCCAATTCATGATCTTTAGAGACTTCTGAGCCGTAACAGCTGGAAGTCATGCAGGTCACAGGAAAATAACAGACCTTGAATAATGATGTATCTGAGGATGTCAGCATAAAATACTCTCTTCAAAATAACTTATGTTTATAGTATTTATATCCTTTGCTATCCCTAATGTAGTAAAACACTGCAGAATTAAAAAGGCTCTGCTCCTTCTAACAGTAAAACAGGATTAAATCTGATTTAAAATTTAAATATTTGTACAAATCTGAACAAATATCACACAAGCTATACTTGGGTCTGGGAAAGAATGAACAAAAGTTGTGGGAATTTTAAGTAAACCATCTCCCCCTGCTACTTACACTGGACATTTCCCCTCCACCAACACCAACAACAAACCAACAGGAGGGAGTGAGGGAAGGCACGCATATGGGCGAAAGCTGCCAGACAGACAGGAGAGGAAGAATCTCCATTCTTTATGTGACCCAAGTGTAGCATTTTAAATGGAACAGGCACACCTTGACCAAATTGGCCCTACTCACAGTTAGGGTGTACTGGTCACAACCCTGAGCAACGGGCCATGTGATTCCATCTCCAACTGGATCACAGGTCCAATTTAGAACCTGTAATAAGAGAAAGTATCATGTTAACATATACGAGGGGGTACCCAAAAGAAACAGAACTTATTTTTTTTTAAACTTACTTATTCAAATTTTAAGCACAAACCTTCAATCCCATTCAAAGTACTCTCCACTTACACTAATACACTTGTCTAGTCTTTTATTCCATTTTTCAAAACATTGTCTAAATTCATCTTTTGAGATGCTTGACAGCGCCTCCATCGTCTTTTCCTTTCATGTCTCTTTTCATTCGAGGAAACAAAAAAAAAGTCGCACGGGGCAAGGTCGGGTGAGCATAGAAGGTGAGGAACAGGGGTCATACCATTTTTGGTCAAGAATTGTCATACAGACAGGGCTGTGTGAGCAAGGGCATTGTCATGATGGAAAAACCAGTCACCCAACTGCCACAAATCTGGCCACTGAGCTCCAAGTCACTCCCGACAGCTCCACAATTTCTTCAATGGTCTGTCGTCGATCTTCCTTGATGATTTCACGAATTTTTTCAACATTTTCATGTGTTCGGGCCGTGGAAGGACGACCAGAACGAGGTTTGTCATCAATTGACATTTCACCATTTTTGAAAAGGGAAAACCACTCAAACACTTGAGTTTTCCTTATAGCATCGTCCTTGTACGCGGTTTTTAACATTTCAAGAGTTTCTATTCCACTTTTCCCGAGCAAAAAGCAGAATTTCACCATCGCACCCTGTTCACGAAAATCAGCCATTGCAAAAACGACGATCACACAAAACAGTTGTCACTATAAACTCTGCCGAAACTAGTCCTTACTTTCTGAAGCAACGGTAGTCGGCTTATCGACTCAGGAATGTTAGCTCTATGCGCTCATAGAGGCAAAACGCGGTACTACAAAAGCTCTGCCCACAAAAAAATTAATTCGGTTTCTTTTGGGTACCCCATCGTACAATAACAGCAGCAGCAAATTATCCAAAAGTACTGCCTTCACAGAAGCATTAGCAATCACATTGGGTAGGTGCTTGAGCTCAAATCTTAGTCCAGAGACCAGCTGTTCTACAAAGAGAAACAAACTTGAGGTTTTAGTTTGTAAGCGAACTATACTGACTGAGCGACCGCCACTTGTTGGCAAAGCTAGTGCCAACTTTAACGGATAGGGGGTGTTGCGTGGTAAGCGCAACGGATCTCCATGGCTGTTAATCTCGGTTTTCTAGACTGGAGCTGCTATTTCCTTGGAATATCTCCTCAATTATCCTCATGAGGCTGAGTGGACCCCGTTCCAGACTCATTACTTCTCAGAAAATCTGGTAGCGCTGGGAATCGAACCCTGACCTCTGGATCTGTAGCAAGGAACTCTGACCACTAGACCACAGAGGTGGTCACCAGCTGTCCTGACTGTGGGCTTTCTGTGGCTTTTCTGTCCCTTCAGGCCAATGCTGGGACAGTACATTCAATTAGGAAATGACTACTATTAATTATGTACTAATCGTGTGACCATTCAACACTATTTATAATCCCAGTCACTGAAAGCACCATTAAATAAAGAAGACTAAAAGATGTTACAAAAATAAAAGAAATGATGCATTGCTATTCAGGAGTGAAAAATGTAAAGTCATTCAAGAACTGAATTTTCATAGTTAACTTATCTATGGTCTCATATGTACATGCTATACTTTGACACACTATGAAGAGGATGGCAACACCTACCATGCCCTTAGTAGTAGTTTTCACTGAGTTGAATATTAACTGTTCAGTGCAAAGGTCAATAATATACTTTTATATCAAGCTCTGTAACAGTAAAACTTCCAAGTAATGAAATTCAGCAAATGTAATCTGCACTGTTATTTGAATGTTCCTTGCATATAAAAGGGTAAATGGTAGTGCAGGTGGTTGAGGCACTATGCTACAAGCCAGAAAGTCACAGGTTCAAGTCAGGACAAGGTGGATTTTCTCAATTTACCTAATCCTTCCAGCCACACTACAACCCTGGGGTCACCTCAGCCTCTAACAGAAATGAGTACCAGGAATCTTCCTGGTGGACAAAAGGGTGGCTGGCGCGTAAAGCTGACAACCTTACCACCACCTGTAACCTGAGTGTCTAGAAAATGTGGGAGCCTCAACCTCTCACAACCCTATGGGCCTTCATGGCCTGTTAAGGGGATACCTTTACTTTACTTTTATGTTGCATATAAAATATTACATATTGTATTATATCTCATTATGACATTCACACATCTTTGTTATATAATAGTGTAGATGCATATACACTTATCTCACCTGTTTCAAATTATTCATCCAGCCAAGATTATATGGATACACAAATTTAGGATCACCAGGATCACGGCGATGATGAGCTTTCTCTACAATCCAGTCCTCGATACCTGTCTGGTTCCTTATAATGGACCGCAACTGCAAACATGACATTATGCTAAGTTCTGATACACAGGGGTATTTTTAAAGTACAAAGTACGTGTACAACATGACAGAAATTTCTGTACTCTCCTAAAACAATACAATATTCATTTTCATTGACCATAGCAATCATACTTTTTATTATAAGTAAAACGTTTTGGTCCAACAATTGTAATTCTCCTAATCCCCAACCTTGCATTACATCTTGATCTTATGAACAATGGTCTTGCTGATTACTGCACATGTACAGTTCTGTTCCATAAGTGCATGTACTTTGTACTTCTCACAATATACTTATATTGCAGGAACAAATCAAATGCTCGCAAGCCTCCTGATGTAGTTTTTAAATGTCCTCCAAGTGTCCCAAATTTAAGTCCAGAAGCTCTTTATCATATAATCTAAAAAAATATTTACATTCATTTCAACTACAAAACAAATCAACAAATATTTCAGATATAAGTTATAGATCTTATTCAGGTATATAGCTTTCTCAATTTGCACACAATAATACACTTTGTACAAATCTGATAAAGTATAAAGTATGTCTAGAGATGAAGCATGCAAGCATATCCACATTTCTGACAGCACCCAAATCAATTCTGACAGAAATGTCTACAGATCTCCTCTCACAACAGAAGGCAAGTATGTCACTACATGTGTATAGCGAAGTATCTTACCTGGAAATAGAGAAGCATGCCTACAGCAAGAACAACTCCAACTGACAAGCCCAGACAGAACACACAAAATATCAGGGCGTACACAGACAGAACCACCAGTGGCTCCGTGCCATTTCCATAATAAATGTACCACACCTGCAGCATTAAACATGATATAAATTTTGATGTACTGTTTGAAGTAATTATTTTAAGACATGTCCAAGTCTTGTATTTTCATGATCAAACCATAAAAAAAAAACTGAGCTTGATTAAAACACTGAATTTCAGCCATGAACTATGAGAAATTTTAGACAACTGCTTTTGCTTTGCCCAGTAATATGCAAACTACCAAATCCATCGCAGTCCTAATGGTTTGCAACGCCACCATCAATCAAGTTGTCAACTATATCTGCTCTGTCTCCCCTCATTTTTCCCATGGTGAAAAAGAAAACAGGGCCATAGAATTTACTCTTTTTAACCTTTATCGGACGGGCCATTTAATTTCCGGTAGGGGCAGCTGGACGGAGTTTATTTAAATGCCCGCCCTTCTAGAGCAATGAAATTGTAAGCATGTTTCTAAAAATGGTGTGATTTCTACACTTTTTATGATAAACGAACGAAATGAACGCTCCTTTAATCTAGAAAGAATATAGAATCAGATATTCTAATTTACAGATTTTAATATCTGTAAAAAATTTTTACACTGATTCCCAAAATAAAATTTCCCGAAATTCATACATTTTCTGCACCATGCGTTCTAGCAGTATAATACATTTTCTGCACCATGCGTTTTAGCAGTGTAAGTCCTTCGTGGCGACCTCACATATAATGAATGCTATCTCTTGTTGAAGCTTATTTATCGTATGGGACATGTCGGTATGCAGGACTGTGGGCGTCTGAAATCGCTCGCTCTGTAATATCTGTTAGAAAGACACAGGAGTACATTCTCGGAATATGGTGTTGCCAGATCGGTCATTCGTTCATTCATTGCAGTCAAACCATTGTGTTTGTAACAATTTTGAATCATCGCAATATAAGGTTAGC
>NW_019737392.1:364776-402540 GCF_002891405.2 Cryptotermes secundus
ATAAGAAGGCCACATTACCATAGATGATGCAGGAGGGAAGGCTGTTTCCTCATGAAGATGGTGAACATATATCACATAAGTAGAGCAAAAATTTAATTTTAAATTTAATTTTAAAAAAATCTTTACACGCGTGCAATGCGCAAAATCATATGAGGTCGTTCGGCCATATGACGTCGGTAGATTACATTAGATCACGCAGGAGGGAAGGCTGTCACCTTATAAAGGTTGTGACCAAAAATCATGTAAATAGAACAATTTATATTTTAAATTTAATTTTAAAAAAATCTTTACACGCGTGGAATGCGAGACATCATATGATGTCGTTCGGCCATTTGGCCTTACTTTTAACGTCATACGATGTCGCTAGATTACATTAGATCATGCAGGAAGGAAGGCTGTCTCCTTATAAAGGTGGTGACCAAAAATCATGTAAATAGAACAATAATTTATATTTTTAATTTAATTAAAAAAAAAAACCTTACATGCATGGAATCCGCAACATCATATGATGTCGTTTGCTCAGCTGCCCTAACTTTTAACAACATCATATGATGACATTCGTCCGATAAAGGTTAATACAATGATTTATAAATAATTTTCACTGAAAAGGGATGTGGTACAAAAAGGAATATGCAATACAATACAGTAAGTAAAGTAAAAGCAAAGATATCCCTGTAACAGGCTGTGGAGGCCCATAGGGTCGTGAGATGTTGAGATTCCCAAATTTTGTAGACAATCGGCTCATAGATGGCGACAAGTTTGTCAGCCCTACAAGCCAGCCACCCTTAACCACCAAGAATATTCCTGGTACTCATTTCTGTTAGAGGCTGAGTTGACCCCAGGGCCATAGTGTGGCTGGAAGGATTAGGTCAACTGAAAAAAATCCAATGACCTCATTGGGACTTGAACCCGCGACCTTCCTGCTTGTAGCATAGTATCTCAACCAACTATGCTACCGCATGCCTCCCATACAATACAGTGCACTGTGAAAACATGGTTAATGTTACAAACCTTTATTACACTTAAAAAATGGTCTGGCAGGGAAAACTCTCACTCTCATCTTGATACTAGAATGTTTCCAAACTCTTGTCTTGATCTGAAAAGTCGTTTTGACACATGCCTAATTACTGTACATAATTAACTGGTAATGTATCTACAATTTAATTCAATGAGATATTTTGATGAACTTACTAAAGCACTGTTTTCAAATCCACAAATCAAATATGCTGTTGTCATAATGTTGTTCACCTTGCTCACAATACTTTATTCTTGGGAGGGGGGGGGCTTCATATCACTATTGACATTTTAAGGGAAAGAGGATCTGATGTTAATAAACTTCCTTTCATCCACCAACACCAGTGGATTGAAATCAACTTAAATAAAGTGAAGACAGATACGACTGAATTCTAATTCACATAAAATTCCCCATTTGTGCTAGAACAACTGTATCTTCTGCAGTTTTAATTAAATTTTATAGCCATCTCTAAATTAAAATGGATCATGTTAATGTAGATAGCCATCATTATGATAGCAAATAATGTTATTTCTGTTAAACTTCTCTCCCTCTGAAGTACCTACCCTGTTTAGAGCTCTATACAGGGAGCAAGACAGCACCACACTGGCTTGTAGGCAACCACACACTGCCCAGAACAGGAAGGCAGTAAAGTGTGCATGGTTACAGTGACCCACACAGTTGTTGATCCAAGGACAATGATGATCCATTTTCAGCACACACTGCCCACCTATTACATATTAATTTTAAGTTAACAAAAGTTGAATTACCTTAGATCCATCACTCTCTTTCTCAATTACATTCACATACAATAGTACTGCCAGGGATCCAATTCATTCCTTTTCCTAGAGCTGCAGCATTTGGACGGGTAATAAAATGCACTTTTAACCCTTTCCAATCTCTTGTGTGCCTGCTGTAGTGTAGACCAAATTCATTTCGCGAGAATTCTTGTAACCAATCATTACGTACCGGCCTAGTTCTTAAATATTAATACTTGTTAGTTAGTACCAATCTTATACCAAATGTGACTTATGCTCAGTTTTGCATTAACTATTCTAGGAATTTGCGGCGAGGGATGTTCAGACAAGGGCCACTAGAAAGGTGTCTGATACCTGGTGTGGTATATGAATGGCTTACCCCATTCCACCAGCCTAATTAAAGAAACTTCCAGAACGCTCTCAACGAGTAAAACAATGAAGAAGCTTCGAGAATAATCTCGAAGCAGAAGGTTCTAGAATATTACGCCATCCCATAGTATTTAAAGTGACTGATTTCAGATGATGGGAGACAGACAACAACAGACATGAAGTAAGTAACAGACAGGTTATAAGAGTGTGATATTCAACATGTGTATAGTAACAGTAGTAGTATTCATAGTGTGTGTATATGTATCCAGTGCATTCATAGTTACCATAATTTTGGTGCATAGTTGTGTAGGAGAACAGTTGTACCCGAACTGAAGTGTCTGATTTGTAAAAGTGTGTAGTGCTGACAAAATAAATCAAGTACATTATTTCATCAACTAAGTTGTGATCCAGAGACTTCTTCCACAAAAACCTCTCTCATCTGAGCAAGGCCCATTTAGCCCTGAAGAGAATCTCATTGCTCGAACCCTGAACTTTGCTCCCTCCTCACTGCTCTCAAGCTCTTCTTTAAGACCAAGTGGCATCAACAACAACAGCCGAGTCTATGCCATTAAGGACGAGAATGGAAGGACTGTTACATTCTGACTCACTGCTGCTTTCTTTTGAGGTAATTTTTATCACTGGAGTATATTACTAAATGTGAGCCATTTGTGAACAAGCTCAGTAAAATCTGTATGACAGTGTACAAATAGCATGAGCCCCCACACAAAAATAAAAATCACAGCAGAAATTAATATCAATATGAAATGTCATAAACCACCTCAGACTTGGATGCATTCTTTGGATAAATGACATAAGCTTCATACTGATAATAACACTATTTGTATCTGACGAACACTGACTAAAAGAGGACTAGTTACATGAAGAAAAAGGTCAAAAGGACATTCAAACTGTATTTATAATCCAAAAAAAATGCTTAAGACTGATCAAAAGAGTCAATAACAGGGTATCGTGTAGAGAATTTTTTGGTGAATTTAAAATTTTAACCTTAACTTCATTGTATATCTTTGAGACGTTGTGTTTTTTAAGGAAAAATAGGATATATAACATCTCGTATTCAGATGTGCACGGTTATAACACAGTACATAAGCAGAATTTGTATGTCCAACCATGTAACACCTCACGTTGTAAAAGGAGTGTGATTAACATGGGAATAAGATTGTATAATAACTTGCCCTCTCAAATAAGAAGTATTCAAGAGTTCAAGGTTTTTAAGCGTCAATTAAAGGATTACTTGTTGTGCAAAGCTTTTTATTCCCTTCAAGAATATTTTTACAAGAATTAGCGCAATAATAGAATAAAGATACTTGGGTAATTTATTTTAGCTATTGCATGTAATTTATAGTTTAGCTTTTGTTGCCTAATTATACTCATCCACTGTTTTATCATATTTATATTATCATCAATATTATCATATTATGTTATTTTTCTATGGTTTTTTATATTATTAGTCATTTGATGTGATGTTTTTTAATCTTATATTTTTTTATAAAAAACTGACTTGTCCAATTGTACATAATGTAGCAGTTATGGATGTTAAATAAATCAATCAATGTGTAATATAAAACATCCCTACTTTTTGGTAGCTACAACTAATGGATAATATTTTTTCAGTCTCCTAAATATATACTACTATATACGATATCTTAAAACAAAATTATACATTCACATGAAATGCTAACCTCAACTGTCCAATATGAACATGATTTCAGTCTGGTATATAGGTATGGACTTAACATACGTTCACATGGAGCAACTACAGTACAATGGCAATAAATTATCTTAAAAAGTGACAGAAGCTTTAAATTAACTTCATTGTGCCTGTACAAATGCAAGAGCCAACTCCAAAAACTAGGAACCACAACAGAAACAAAATACACTGGGTGAGAAATTTGCTCCTTTTTATTAACCAAAGGATAAGTGAAACATTTACAGTATATAAAGAATAGCCAGCTCATTCCAAATGCACCAGCGCTAGGCACAGGGACAGGAATGATGATAGGATGGATAAATAAAATGTAGAGGAAAGGAACACTGGGAAAAAAAATAGATGAACACATAAAAGGGATACAGGGAAGAAACAGGGATATTCCTTTGCTTGCCATATTTGCCAGGTCATGTGCTAGAAGTAATATAATAGGAAGAAAATTCAAAGCACCAACATAAACATTTCTGGTGCCACGGCAACCTGACACCTGGGATTTATGCAGGCCTGAATTTTTATAAAGAGAGACATGAAATATTGGCTATGATAACAACTTACATTTGCGACAGTGATGTGCCCTTGGTGCCTTGTAGCCTTGGCATGTGTTGCAATACTGGAGATATGTCGCATCCTCTGGTTGAGCCTGGACAATGTCATACATGACACAAAGAGAGAGGATAAAATAAACTTTGATCACATCGTTTACAGTCAATTCTTTTATCAATTGTTATAACTATCCCACTGGATTCTTACAGGCTTCCATTGCGTAGGTAAGTAGCCTGGTCCTTCAAAGATGGCACTCATGAAGTTATATAATGTAAGGGCACTGAAAGCGAAGAATATAGCAGAGTTGAGTAAGCCTCCAACAGACTCAGTAGGAGGCCACCACATGTTGCTACAGTAGGCTGTCATAAATGATATACTCTTGATTATAGCTGTAAACAAGTTCTGTCATTACAATTTTACCAATATGCATCATCCCATCAGCTATTTCACCTTGGGTTAAACCACAGTCACTTTTCCAAACCTACACTAGTTAGTTAGTTATTTAGAGAGGGTGAGTTTCCCCATGCACCACGACCAGTTTGATCTATTGTGCTTCCCTCTATGATATTCTACCAGTCTCTATACCCTACCGATAAATGGTGCGTACCATCAGGCCCGCTGAGCAAGCGAGTTTGGCCACTTGATTAGCGGTATCTATAATGCTTCTCCCATCTATCAGAGGCCTTAGAGACTATTGTGGGGCGGGAAACGTCCTGGAATTTGGCTCAGTGATCCCCTTTGGGGATATGAGGTTCTTTTACGTGCCGTAAAGTTACGACACGGGACACACAGCTTAAAGTCCCTCCAGGAGGACTTGTTCCCTGAATTTTTCCGCCCTTAAAAATTCGACGACCTCCGCCAGGTATTTGAACCCGCGTACGAGTCATGAGGTGAGAATGTTACCTCTAGATTACGGAGGCCGCTAAACCTACACTATAAGCAAAGACTAAACACATGATGCATAAAGACTGTGATTTAGAACAATGTCAACATCCTACAATCCTGAACACAGATACCAACATTGCTGCCTCCAACCTCAGGCTAGAAGTCTGTGGCTCATGGAAATGGATCTGTTATGTAAGGGGACTGCAAGGATAAATGAAAATCCTGTTATAGCTGTAACCACCTGATTACAGCCCAACAAAGGGATCAAAACATGGTGGTGAAAAATGAAAAATTAGGTATTCTGATATGGAATGTGATTTTCTGGGTTAGGACACTGTCATAGGTGGTTACCAATGTTTTGGACGGATCCTGCTACCTCCATCTTAGATCAATATTAGAGTCAATTTTACCGACCATACAACATAATTTTATTATTATTACACTACATGTTTCGACCTCAAGAGGTCATCCTCAGGTGTATGAACACAGCTGTATAATTACACGCAGTCACGTTCGTCTTCTCACTTATTCGATCCTGTATCTTATTCAGGCTCACGCTCAATAATATATCAAGCTCTCTCATAAAACACAAGTTAAAATTGTTCTAAATATCAAAAGTTAAATTTTAAATTTTTTAAAAATTTTAAATATCAAAAGTTAAAATTTAAATTTATTATACAGCTGTGTTCGTACACCTGAGGATGACCTCTTGAGGTCAAAACATGTAGTGTAATAATAATAAAAATATGTTGTGTGGTCGGTAAAATTGACTCTAATATTGATTAAATACACAACAGGATGCAAGAAACAATTAAGTCCATCTTAGATGTCTACCTGAAGACAGAGGCTGCACGTCCATCACAGACATTGGTAACCACCTATGAGACTACAGAATGTCACAATTTAAAAGCCCACGACTAAAATTCTCATCACCATGAAAACCTCAAATAAATTCTGAGAGACTTGACAGATACTTTTTAGCGATACTACCTCTAAACAGTTAGATTTATGTACTGTTCCTGTTCCCTTTTTCCATTTATATGCATGACTTATTTATAAATCTGAAGATATCTCATTCTAATCAAATATTTATAGTTCAGTTTATAGCATCTAAAATGTTTTGAGATGGTAATTATCTAGTACAGTAAATATCATTAGTAAATGACTGCTCCACCTAATTTATCCTCATGAACAAGAATAGTAACCTAACTCAACAACTCTCAGATTTCTTGTACTGGGTACACTCCAAAAGTTAAATAATTATAAAGATGCCACGGTATTAATTTTAAAAGTTAATGCTCTTATAATACAAATAAAAATGATCACCTCTATGTCATATGTAGCCATACCAACAACTTATTATGGGCCAAATAAAATTATACACTGAAAAGTTTTCAATGGGAATGCTGAAAATGAGGATCCCTAGCAAGCCCCTTTAGTATCTCTAGGGACACCAGTATCACAGTTTAAGAAACACTGTTCTAGGTAGTAATCAATATCATACCAAGATTTTTGTTCATGTAATAAATATTATATATCAATACACGAAACCTTTTTAAAATTTAACGCACAGTTCATCCATACTACTGCATTCTAAAATTTAAATTTAAATCTTTGCTGAAAGATGTACTACCCCTACCATTCTCAAGGCCACATGATCCATTAAGTACTACTCTGATTAATTATACAATCAGTGTACACCAAACCAAACGGAGTCATTATGGGCTACTGCATTCTTGTAGAGGCAAAGCTTACGTCTTTCTTCACTTCATGTTAAGCACTATACAGAGGTGACCACTGGATAAAGAAGCTGGGTGCGTCCCAAAGCAGGTTTGGTGAAGAGAAAAATTGACGCCTCACCAAGCATCAAACTCCAGCCAGCCAGCCTGTGACCTGGTCACAACAATGACTGATCTACCTAGCCCTGTGTGTATATAATAGAGTGAATGTAAAGTTTTCCTTGTACTTAATTAATTAATCACCATATCATAAAGATGTATTGGGGAATGGAGGTACAACTGAAATGCTCTTAACCTCAGCACTAAACGGAGAACAGTGGTTGTCTTCATGGCCCTGACCCTTTACCCCAGCACAGTATGAAGTAACGAACGTAATAACAACAAATTAGGTGATCACTGATAAGCCAAATCATAACTGAAGTATAATGTTGAGGCTGCTTAATTTTTTTATTTCCAATTCTTTCTTCATCAGGTTAAAATCGTCAAAATTGAGAAAACCTCTTGCTAACATACCAAATATTCTGCTCAGCTCAAACTAGCCATAATGCATTAGGAGAAATCATTAAATGGAAACTGGATGAAACAGTATTAAAAAGGAAAATCAAGTAACTGTACCAAAACTATACACCAAATTCCTTACCCAAAGCTGCAAGTGGACCCCAATGACAAAGTTTTTTCAAGGGTCCAAAACACATATCGTAAAAAAATAAGATAGCTGCATAAGAAAATTAACAGACATAGTCAGAAAAAGTACGTGTAACAAAATCTATCTCCCATTGCAATAATTGTATTATTTTGCACTTTCCAACAAACCATCGCCACATTACAACAATGATCGACGGTACCAACAGCAACCTTGGAGCCCTAAGAGCTAAAAAGCCGCAAAGCTACTAACAATGCACATTCACCAAAAACAAAGCATTAGGACCACTACGATCTGATCAAATGGCCAAATAAAATAGGACCGTTGCTTAACTGGATGTTAATGCATAATTCATGGGACTTGGCTTATGACGTCATGCATTTGTTCTCCCATCTATTGACAAAAGTTGTAAAACTACTACTACAGTCCGGCGATAGCAACTGGTGCAGGAGCTCAGTCGGCAAGAAAGTTAACAAAATCAATCAATACAAGTGACACGCCCGACCTAGACGACCTAGACAAACTACGTACAAAGTGACACACCGTGAACGCTGCAACACGAAAATAGCGTGAGGGGTGCCGGCGTGCATTCTCGAATAAAGTGAAAGTTACCCTTGTAAGAGGCAGTGGAGGCCCATGGGGTTGTGAGACGTTGAGGCTCCCACATCTTCTAGACAATAGGTTCACAGATGGCGGTGACGTTGCAGCCTTACGCGCCGGCCGCCCTTTACCCCCTCAGAGACATTCCTGGTACTCATTCCTGTTAGAGGTTGAGTCGAACCCAGGGCCATAGTGCGGCTGGAAGGATTAGGTAAATTGGGGGGGGGGACCACTCCATCAGGACTCGAACCCGCAACCTTCCTGCTTGCAGCATAGTGCCTCAACCAACTACACTACTGCGTACCTCCGTTCTGGAATAAAGACAACATGCATATTAGCATGTAAATATGTGTGATCACAGTTAATGGTTCTGATGATGACCATGTTGGGCTGGAACTTGTTGCAACAAATAAACAGACAATGTGATTTTAAAACCATAGCACATCTAATTCACTGCATGAAACAACAGCAGACAGAGGTTCAGAAGGTTCAAGGAATCCTCAAGGGAATAGGTAATGCCACCAGACTGCAAGTGTAAAAGGTTGTTATGTTACAGAGGCAGAGTCGCTGCTGACCAAACTGTACACCGACTTGATTGAATTAAGCCTGAGTTTAGACCTCACCATTGCAGTTTTTGAACAGAGTCGGGAAAAGTGTCTGATTAACCTATTTTGGGGGAGGAATTCCATGCATGAATTGCGCAACAAAATTATCATGTAACCAAATTTTTTGTCCTTATTCGAAAGATTAGTTTTATTACTAGCCACCTCCACTCACTGGAACACCTAACAAAACTTGAATGTAAATGCCCATAGACTCAGCTGTGTGAGATTAAAGGAGATGATAATCTGAAACTCTGGAGTACTGAACCAATCTAGAGGGTGTGACCTAATCTCAGATCAATCTGTCTTATATTCACCTTGTCAATGTGAGTCTTGGGTAGAATAGTCGAGGGTGCCTTACCACCAGTTGGAGCTACCCACGATGCTGAGCACAGCCAAAACACGCATCGTGACAAGGTAACGCACACACTGCAGGAGCTAGAACCTAACTGGTTGGTACCAAGCACGAAGCATTGATACGTGGAAGCTGACAGAACGAAACACCTGATGATATGGACAACTACAGCCGATGGGGGGAGGGTGGTTGCAGCTCTGTTTATCGCAATCGTGGGAGTAGCAAAATGGCGGTCGGTGACCGCCTGGGCATAGGATTAATAGTAGAATTAATTTATGGACTACACAACACAAAACGTGTTGTGTAGTCGGTAAATTCACTCTACTATTAATTAAACACACAACAGGATGCAAGAAACGATTAAAATGGGCATAGGATATTGTGTGTGTGCCAAACTGACACCAATCACCCACCAAATGGCGCTGAAAGGAGGTTCCGGAGGGCCTGAATATGATAAACATCAGGCCTTGGATTCAGTCATCCTCTCTGCAGAGACGGTAGAAGGAAAGACATTGAGTGATAACTGACCACATTTGATGTTTAACCCCTCCCAATCCAGCCTAATTGTGAAGATGCAATGAATGGTATGAGGGAAAGTCAGTAAATAGGCCAAAAATGGATGTAAAATGTAAAACATGTGATACTTGAACCTGGAAAAAAAACTATTTTTCAACAGATCAACCACCAACATTGATACACTTGTCCCATTATTTTACCCGTCCATTGACACCCACAGTACAGAAGTCTTTTGACTGTTGTCTCAGCCATTTTCACCTCTGTTTCAACCTCTTTGTTATCAGCAAAAAGTTTGTCACCAAGGTGTTTTTTCTGCAGACCAAACAGATGGAAGACACTAGGGGCCAAGTCCAGGGTGTAAGGTGGATGTACAAGAAGTTCCCACTGTAGTTCTTAAATTCTCTCTTGGGTTGTTGTGCTGTATGGGGTGTGGCATTGTCATGATGAAGCAGTACCCCTCTTGCCAGTTGGCCTGGACGTTTTCAGCAAATTGCATCCTAAGCTTCAAAAGAACCTCACAGTATGATGCAAAATTCACATTTTCACCATGCTTCTGAAAGTTGGCTAACACTACTCCCTGAGAATCCCAAAACACAGTAAGTATAACCTTTCCAGCTGAGGCCATAAGCTTAAACTTTTTGGTTGAAGGTGAACTGGAATGTTTCCATTGCATTGAAGCACGCTTTGAGTCGGGTTGTTAGTGATACATCCATGATTCGTCCCCAGTAACAATCCTGTTAAGCATATCTTCACCTTCATCTGCATACCGTAAGAAATGCTGCAAGGACAGACCAATTTGTTTTCATTTTTTCTCAGTCCTTCAGTTCTCTGAGCACCCACCATGCTCACACTTTTCAAAACTTCAAACGATTATACATTATGCTGTACTTATATGCAAAACGATGGGAATACCCTAGTGCAGTTGTTACACTGTCTATCATTATCCTCCTGTCAACTTGAATAAACTCTTCTTGCTGCACATTCTCTTCTGTCACAATCTCAGCAGGGCGACCTGGTCAGGCATTATCTGCAACTTTTGAACATCCTTGAGAGAATTTCTCGACCAAGTTGGGAACCACTTTGCATGACGAACACTTCCCACCATAAACAGGAAACATTTCTGTGTGACTATCCTTTGCATTGAGTTCTTTTGCTCACACAAAAGAAACGCACAGCAGAACGTTGTTCTTTGCTACTATAATCTTCAAACACAGTGGCCCTCTGCAGCACATTCTTATATTATTCTGTTACAGTGGTGTTTTAGATAAAAACAGGATGATGGATAATTTCCAGAAATATAATACTATTTGTATTAATGTACCATCATCACAAACTTCTAGTTCTTATTTACAGAAAATGAAGTTCATGAGGTTTAGTAAAATGTATTATACTTTACAAGATATGTTGTATTTGTATGCATTTCTGTCACAAACAACACCATATAATAAAAACAGCACACAGTTTTAGCAAACAACAAAGACCCATTATTCAGCTGTACAATATTTCACCCTGCTGCTTTATTGTCCTCATCATTGGCTAAACAGAGATTAGGTCGATCATTATTTCACATCCAAACATCTGGCACAGAACAATATGCTAGAAGCTATATGAAAATTATATAATATGTGTGCTTATCTTACAATGGAACAGTATTTCAATAATGAAAATTGCATAACAAATATGTTTTTAAACTGCACAAAAATATATTATTCTCTGCAGTACTGTGTTATCACTAACTCATTTATGGAATTCAGCCACATACAACATTCCCTTCAGTTTTGCACATTCTAAGAATATTACGTGTATTTATATCACATTCCATGACACGTGATTAACATTTAAACCCCCTTAATGAATTACATAGGTTAACATACACTATCGTCATGAAATACTGGAACATCCTTCGAACCTCAATAAAACTTATCAGATTTACAAATATTGGCAATTTGTCTGTTTCTGTTGATAGCCTGTTTATGTTCTTGATGTAATGAAGGAGCTGGAGCTTCAGAGTTGCCTTTTGGAGGCTAATTTCCAGCTGGAATGCAGTTAACCTTGTGCTGCACAACACAGCGAAGTGATAGCATAAATATTTCAAGTGAGACTTTAACAGGCAATGATTGAATAAAATATTTTAATTTTACTACATTCAGCTATATGTGTATTAGGAGGAGCAAAGGAATAAAATTCCCAGACCCTGGGAAACATCTGGTAAATTAGTAAGCTTGCTTGATGTAGAGAAATGTTCATGAAGTGTAATGTAAACAGTCAGGTATGACATATTTCAGTGACATGGTTAGTTTTCTACACCATCATCATTGCATAAGATAAGAATGAATTACATATGATTCAGTTAGTAATGTACTATTTCAAATGTTGCAAAATCCATTGAAACCACTGACTTTGATGCACTTGGATTGGGGATCATGGATGGTGTGTGGATCCAAATTGATCACCTGCTCTCTCACCCTACCTATATTGCACACCTTCACTCTGTGGACACCAATGACTAATTAAAAATGCAAAGAGAAGAAAAGTAACCAGAATACATGTCACATCGGCTGAGAGTGAAGGAAGGTAGCTGCTAGGCAGACAGGTGGGAAAGAATACGTGTTCATTCTTTTCCTTACCTGATTTTAGGATTGCTACAGCAGGGGTAAATACATTCTTATGACAGTCAGAATTACTGGGTTTTTGGACCTTTTCCATCATCCAGCATTCTAGAGAGTAGAAAACATGATATTTTGGAAACTGGACCTGTTCCCATCCTCAGGTGAAGGGGGGGGGGAAGACACCTACTCAATTGGGACCATTAGAAAGCGCTAACCTTAATTACTGGTTAGCCCAACCGAACAGGTGTCTTCCCCCTGTCCTCACCCGAGAACACAAACAGATCCAGTTTCCGAAACGTAGTGTTTTTTAACCTCTAGAATACTGGACGATAGGAAAAGTCCAAAAACCCAGTAATTCTGAATGTTATATACCATCATCAC
Source organism: Cryptotermes secundus (assembly GCF_002891405.2). NCBI lineage: Eukaryota > Metazoa > Arthropoda > Insecta > Blattodea > Kalotermitidae > Cryptotermes > Cryptotermes secundus. The sequence goes on from NW_019737392.1 coordinate 377,515, forward strand.
AACCATTTAGAATCTATCTTATGACAGCGTTACAGTCATACTGGACATCATGGAAAAAAACGTACTCAAAATACTAACACTCATGTTCTACTTGTATAATCCATTAGGAGTAACTTAACTTGATCTCTACAGCAGAATTACAGCACTACTGGCATTCAGATACCTTTAGAGGATAATGTATTTTTAACATGTACAAAATACAGCCATGAATATGAACATCACAGCAAAAACTAGTATTTATGGTAAGGAATGACATCACAGCACTTTCTATTTAAGGTTCCTTTAAAAGAAATAAACGTACTGTTAAAAACAAATATCTTGTATATAATACATTATATAATCCTATTTTTTGTATTTCTCTATAAATATACACATTATTTATTGGACTTGTGGTGAAGCATGCAACAGATGTTTGATGCTGGTTACAGTTTGTTATTTACTACCTGTTATTGTGTTCTCTGTATAAAATAACTCATAAAGAAGTGTAATAAGCATTGCAGTGTGCAGTTTGAAATTGGTGACAGTGGTAATATGTGTTTTATTCTTCATACAGTACATGTGTCAGTACCAGTTACGTTTAGCACAGATTTTCTAAATTATGCCATCATTATACAACAACTAATGTACATAAACTTGATTCAAATTCCATTTAATCTCAAATTTTTGTGATTTAGCCTGTATGATCTCTAAACACAGTCCACTTTACATATTCATATGAAGTGAGTGAAGCAGTGGGCTACTGACTGGACAGCCACTGTTCAATTCCTAGTAGGAATTTTGGAACTTCTGTAACATTGTATCATAGTATACCCCAAAAAAATTGAACTTACGGACGGAAGCACAGTAGTTTCATCAACAATTTTAGAGACATTTGAAGATGACATATTATCGCTTCTCTTATTTGTTGTTTACAACAAAGATAAATTCAAATTAAATTCTGATGTCTATAACATGAATACTAGACAAAAATATAACTTCCACCTACCCTCATCAACTTTATCAGTATATCAAAAAGGAGTCTACTTTACTGGCATAAAAGTGTTCAACAATCTGCCACAAAGTATTAAAAACTTGGGCANTAAATTCAATTCAATTCAATTCAATGTTCAGTGTTTGTGAAAACATATTAGGTGCATACATCAGTGATGTAGAAGAGATTTTAAGTTTAAAACTTTTGATGGTTTTAAAAAACAAGTTGCATGTAAGATTCCTAATAACTAGCAAGGAATAATTTAGAACTTCTCTATCTGCTACTACATCCAATGGCTCTGTCTACACAGCCTCTGATCTGGTACATGAATATACTTATTCAAAATAAAGGTGGCTGTAGCATAAAACTTACCATTTATCTCCACTTAATACCAAAGCTAATCATGCAAAGAGCTTCACATCAACATCCTATTTTCATACTCAAGAATGTATGTTGAACAGGGAGGGATAACTCCATCCTCATATCATACTGCCATGTGTAGGAGTGATTATAGGCAGGGTTTGGATTGGTGAATCAGTTCATTGACCACTTATACAACCCGTTACTACACTTCACGAATCACTATTGCACACAGACTCGTGTTCTCAGTCTGATAAAATCTCCACTGGTCGTTTCATGGTAACAGAGTTAAATGCTGTAACAACAACAGTCTCACTAAATTACACACTCCCAATATCACTGTAACTACAGCACACATAAAGTCTTCTCTTCACAGCCTGCTTTCACTTTACTAGCTCCCAGGCTGGTAGCCATTTCACATCAACCTCCTAATCTTCTCTTCACAGGCTAACTGACCAAGCTCTAACTGCATCCCTTGCTTATAATATCTTAGCACAGACCACGTAGAAAACTCTTTTTCGAACAGTACCTCTGTTGTTGCATGCATATCCTTTGTTGCAAGAATGTGTTTACAGAGCCATTGCCCAGAAACGGCTCTACATGCTACATTGCTGCCTCCTTAAGGCTATTCATCCTGAATGGCCTATAGTCATACCGCCATTTTCTCTTTTCTGAGGACTGTGTTTGTGACAACTGTGCTTGATCTCACATTACTCCCAGTGACTAGGTTTCCATTTTGATTACTCTCCAACTGCTCCTGTTGATCACTTCTTAAGGCTGCTTGTCCCAAACAGTTCTCATGTAGGGTGCCAGTCAGTCCAAGTGTACTATCATCAACCTTCTTTTCCACATCATGACACACAACAGGATGCAAACAATAAACTGGACAATCTGCCTACAGAGGTCAGTACTCCTGCATCTGTGGCTCTTACTCTGTTGTTAGGGGTCTCTTCTTTCATTTCAGAGGGGGGTCGACCCCGCCAAGATGTCCTGAAACTTATTTTCTAATGGAAATTTTGACTGTTTGTGTTGCAACCTCCAGCTTTAGGGTCTTCCTAAGGAACCTACCAGATATCTTCTCTTTCCTCGGTACCTTTTGCTGTTGTTCCACTCTGGTTTTGCTCAACATCACTTCCTGAATATTCGTCCTTTCTGGGTTCCTTGTACAACATTGTCCTTGCCTGGTCCCTTATGCTATGCAGGAATGGCATGGCAAGTCATCCCTCTAAAGGCAGTAGCCAACTTCTTCCAGGATCCAGCATTACCCTGGGTCTGTTTCCTCAGCTGTTGGTGGCGCACTACAGCTAGATGCCGATCCCCATACCGCTTCTTGCATGTTCTGAGAGTTTTCACTGAACCGTCTTCTTTAGGAACCCCCCATGCACCGCTACAGACTCTATTTTCACTGGGGTTGGCTCCTTTCTCTCAAGACAGCCCTCCATCGCTTCTTGGCAGGATGTTGTTTCTTTTTGCCAGGCATTCATACTGGTTCCCATCCTTTCCTGATTGGTGTCCATCTTGGCTATTATTTCATCTTGAATGGACTCTGCCCTTGCTTAGTGGATGTCCATCTGGGAGATGAGAGTACTTCAAGGGACCTCAGACTTCTCATTATTGATGTCTATCTTGGCTTCCATCTTTTCTTGATTGGCATCTTTCTTGGCATCCATCTTTTTGTGGTTGGTTTCCATATTTCCTTGTTTGGTTTCCATTTTGACCAGCATTTATTCTTTCAGGAGGTCTTGGCTGGCTCTCATTTCTCTTAGCGTTGGGTCCGCTTTTGCTTGGTTGGCGTCCATCTTGGCCAACAGGCGTTCCAGTATTTATATTTCAGCATCCCGTTGTATTGAGGCATCATCCTATTTTTTACTAATGTATTCGTCAATAATACACCTTTAAAAAGACATTAGGAACATTTAGTGAACAACATATTCCTAATGTCTTCTTAAAGTTGTATTATTGATGGATACATTAGTAAAAAATAGGATCTTCCAGTATTTGTTAAAGCTTCATAGTCAGGTGATATAGCTACACAATATAATATTCAATCCAATGGTTTGTTCGATTCAATCCTTTCCAATCCAACCACTACTGACACCACTTCTCACTTGTAGGAGTGACTATAGACAAGGTGGGATTGGTGACTCGATTTATTGGCCACTTATACAACTCGTTACTACATTTCACAAATCACTATCGCACACGGACTAATGTTTTCAGTCTGTTACAGTCTCCAGTAGTCATTTTCTGATAATGGAGTTCAACATGTAACTATAACAGTCTCACTGAATTACACACTCCAAATATCACTGTACCTACAGCATATATAAAGTCTTCTCTACACAGCCTGACTTTCACCTTACTAGCTACCAGGCTGGTGGCAATTTCACACTAACCTCCTAGTCTTTTCTTCACAGGCTAACTTACCAAACACTAACCTTCTCCCTTGCTTATAAAATATCGGAATGGACCATGTAGAAAACTCTTTTTCCAACAATACCTCTGTTGTTGCATGTGTAACCATTGCAGTGGGAAGGTGTTTACTGAACCGTTGCCCAGAAATGATTCTACATGCTACAATATACATTCATGTGCTGATGTTCACAAGTTATGTTACACCTTTAGATTACATGTAAAGCCATGTAATATTATGGATATACCGTACGTCCAAAAAGTATCCAGCTTTATTTTTTCCCTCTGTAAGTAATGGCCAAAGGGGTGGGGAAACTGAGGGTAGTTGTAGAAGGGACTTTCATGGGCTTGCGTGATTTTTTGCTGACTCGCAACACTGCCGTATGTGTCTGTGGCTGCCAGATAGCCAAGTGGTGTAACACGTGTTCATCGCATTCTCTTTTTGCTCAAGATGACAGAACGCTTGGAGCAGCGATACTGCATTAAGTTTTGTCAGAAACTTGGGGATAGCCAAGCGGAAACAGTCCACAAAATTCAGCAGGCTTTTGGCAATGATGCAATGGGGTTCACTCAAATTAAAGAGTGGTTCAAGTGCTTTAAACATGGCCTTATGTCAGTGGACAGTGAGCAGCTTTCCGGGAGATCGTCAACGAGCCAAATGCTGATGTCATTGAAAAAGTGCGGACACTGATCATGGAGGACCATCGTTTGGCCATCCGTGATGTTGCTGATGAGGTTGGGATCAGCAGAGGTTCCGCAAACACAATTTTAACTGAGGACTTTGGCATGCGAAGAGTGGCGGCAAAATTTCTGCCCAAGCTGCTTTCGCCGGAGCAGCAACAACTCTGCCTTGAAATTGCGCAGGACATGCTGGAGTGCGCCAACAGGGATCCTGAGTTCCTGAAGACTGTGATCACTGGTGACGAGTCATGGGTTTATGGATATGAACCAGAAACCAAGGTCCAGGCGTCACAATGGAAGCATCCAACATCCCCAAGGCCCAAAAGAGCACGACAGGTTCGAAGCAATGTGAAGGTGATACTGACTGTTTTTTTCGATTACCTGGGTGTTGTGCATCATGAGTATGCACCACTAGGCCAGACTGTCAATAAGGAGTACTACCAAGAGATCCTCCGCCATCTTCATGATGCAGTTTGGCGCAAGAGACTGTAGCTGTGGGACGCACGCAACTGGCAGCTGCATCATGAGAACTCCCCAGCTCATTCATCACACCTGATCCAGGGTTTCCTGGCCAAGCATGGCATTCCGCAGGTTTGTCTGGCTCCCTGCTCTCGTGACATGGTTCCTTGTGATTTCTGGCTGTTCCCGATATTGAAGACACTGCTAAAAGGTTGCCGTTTTCACAGCCGCAAGGACATCATACAGAACGCGATGGCACAGCTGCACGCCATTCCAAAAGAAGCCTTCCAGGATTGCTTCCAGCGATGGAAGGACCACTGGGCTAATTGTGTGGAGTCACAAGGGGCCTACCTTGAAGGCGATTGGGTATTGTAACCACCCAGATACAGAACTTTTCTTTCCCGGCCCAAGGTTCGATACTTTTTGAACCACTTTTTATACCACACCACATGGCATCACATCCTATAAGACCATGGATCCTAATGTTCACCAGTATGCAAAATCTCATGAAATTACTCCTAGGCATGCAGGAGGCTTGAAATGAAACTCCTACACTTTCATGAAGTCAGCACTAAACATAGGGACTTAACATCTTCGTCTCCAAATGACTTTACTTTTATGGCAGGGTTGTGGTATGCACTACATCGGAGTCTGGGTGTGATTGAGATCCTTTCTGTATATGGAAGTGAAGAAATCCTGATGCCCCTGTCAGAAGTATGGTTCCAGTTATTTAGTCCATAATTCATCACTATAAACTATTCTTATGGGTGCCACCAGGATGATTTTCCAATGGGCCAGCCAGTTCAGAAGGGAGGAGGGGAGGGGTCAGCAAATTTTCAAGGTGGACCAGCCACAAAATTGTGCTGACAATCTTATATTTAAGTCATTTAAGAACATTTCTACTGCTCCCTAATATATTCATAATAGGATAACAGTATTTAAATACTATAGATTTTAAGCCTGTACTTGATATATTTCCTTCATTTCTGCAATTTGGATTTTTCCTTTTCAAGAAATCTGGCAGAGAAGGACAGGATCCCCCCACCCACATATACACACATGCACACACATTCACACTCCTGTTTATGTTCATCCATTGTCCATGTTCACCAATTCCTAAACTGCTTACTGCATACTGATATATTGGGTTTTTGGACTTTATCCATCGTCCTGGTTTTTAAGATAACTAATAAAAACACGACGTTTTGGAAACTGGATCTGGACGATGGATAAAGTCCGAAAACCCAATATAGCAGTGTGTTATACACCATCGTCAGAATCCTATAGTAACTGCTTACTGCATGTTTTACGTTAAACATAGTATTCAGTTATTCAGAGCTGGTTTAAAGATACTGTCATCATCATGGTTGCAGTGGACCACAGCTTCAAGAGAAAGACAGGGTCCAGGTTGCAGCATCTTTGAACCTTAGGCTAATGGTTTTGCAGAGGATTGATATTCTTGGATGACCAACAAACGTTAATTGTTCCAGTTACTGAAAATTTGGTTGTTTGAAACATTAATCCACAAAGTTTTCGTTATTTGTATGTAATTTCTTCTCTTAAAATCAGATAAGAGATATATACACACAGCACTGTATACAGAGAAAACAATTAACATTTAAAAAGGGTATTCACACCATATATCATGATCAGGCATTAATTCACATATTTTTTTTTAAATCTCACCAACATTTGAATCATTTTATGACATGCCCAAAATTCTCTTCAACCAGCCCTGCAACTTAAAATGTAACACTTTCTTTATAACATGATATACACATATAGGCCCTACTGATTTCAAATTTAGAACATATTCAACATTTTTATTCAAAGGCACATCTAAGAACATGTTGCAAACATATACTATCACTATTTTGGGGATTGTTCTAACAGATATGGAAACTATCTTTGCTCTGTTAACATGGAAGGTTGCTATAAATATGTTTGGATATTTGGCAGTGCTCAGTAACGAAATAATGTGACTTGAAATGGAGTGCAGGACGAGGATTAGTGGATACACTATTTGCTTCTCAGAAACATTTAAGGTAAAGGTTCAACTTCAGGATAATGTGACTGGTACAGGTCTTGAACTATAACCGAAATATACATATTTTCACAATGTTTAAAAACAAGGTATGACACAATTAGCTTTCATTTCTTTCAGTCATTAATCCTTCTCACGCTACATGAGATAAAATTCCTTTAAACTGAACTGTCTGCTCTAACCAGCTTTAGTGTGTGACATTATCAGTCAAATGAAATATCTCCTGCAGTAATTTAATAATTAAACAATTCATTTGCAGTTTTCAAACAATGGAAGTTACAAGTTTCCATGGAAATGTACAGATATTTAAAAAAAAATCGTTCAGTATACAGATGGTTAGTCCTGTTAATCATAGATTTTTCCATTGGAAATAACCAAACAGTGTTTGTGGTATTACTTAATTTACAGACCTTGGTATATAAAATATCTATTAGGGCTACTGTGATCAACTGACTGAGCATTCCAGTTATTCTTCTTAATTTTGATAAATTAACTGTCATTTGTGTCATGAAAAACGCATTACTAGAACTGGATTACTATAGAAGTTAATGAATGATTACTGATTAATGGTAAAAGAGTTGGTTAATTGAAAGTAATTATTAAATTTAAGCTGAAATTTCTATTGTGTGTAGGAGGGTAGGCCAGCCTCAGTGCTGTACCACTTCATTTTTTTTTTTAATTTTAGTGGCAACATGGGTCTTTTAATTATTTCATACGCTGTTACTATAGATTTGATCTACACTACACTACTTTGGTTACTGTTCACTCTGGTATGAGCATTGTGTCCAGGCACAATGATACACGTCTTCATAGTGATGATCACAACTAGAGCATCATTATTCCTAAGAAAATAGGAATGCATTTCAAATTCTTCAATAACTTTTATCCATCCCTGGGTTTCAAGCTCCTAGTACCAATACTGTACTTTTCCTGCTCCATCACAGATGACTGAATGTTTCAATGATCCAGACATCTTTTTTAATAAAAATAATCCAATATAATTCTCATAGTCAACACAGAATGTTGTAATTTATTACAAAGTTACCAACAATGAAATGTTAAAATACTATTGCATTGGCCTCAATTGTAAAGGAATTGCTTTCAAAATGTGCCAAATGCTCAATCTGTTTCACTTTCATTTTCAGGCAAAATTGTATAAACATATTCTTCACTCAAATATGAATACTGTTCAAGAGAAACAATTGGACATATGTCTTCAAACATATATGCGTGTTGAGGTAACTGATGATATGATGTCCATACAGTATGTTTAGCTTCAATTACAATTTTCATAGCATAAAAATTATTCACACTTGTAATTTTAAACAGTACAGCATCTGTTTGTTCTCATCAAATGTGATTGTCTTTGCACTTACATGTTCAGCACCAGAACCATAGTTTTATTTATTTTTAGAAATTATTTACATACTATATTTTGAATTCTGTATTTGAAATATATATTAGCGTTATCATTACTATGTTTTGTTATTCATAACTACCAGCACTGCTCTGTTAACATGAGGATTCTCTTAAGTTACTAAATTTCTGATAAGAAATAACACTAACAAGTTCTGATCAAATGTCCAGTGAATAATGTAATAACATGCTGATGTTTCAGAGAAAATATTCTTATTCTTTCCTTTTCTAAGGTTTTACTTATATTCAGTTGCTATCTGGAGATGTTGGTAAATAAATAGCAATATCTCTCAGTAATACAATATAAACACCAGTTTATCTGAAAAATCCTCTCTCTCCTGTGAATTGTAATACGCTATGAGAACAGAGCTGTTTCTCAAACCATGAATCATTCAGTTCTAAGTATGGTACTGTTGACTAGAATGCTAATAGTAACAGTATCAGTAGAATATAAAAAAGGGTGATTAGTTATTTAATTTTATAATTATTTTCGAAGATCATACCCGGAAATTTCTATAGAATAATGAAGTAAGATAAATTGTAAACAAAAGTGAAGTTTCTCTTGATAGAGAAAACATTCAGAACACCACAGACAATACAGATGTCACAATGATAATACTGGGTGACATGAAACCTGGTACCAAAGGGTTGTTTGACCCCGCATTTCGTGAATGTGTTTATGAACAGTCTTTTCACAAAAGTAAATTCCCTGTGCTTAATTAAGCATCATACCATGAAGACATATGGAAGAGTTGAGTATAGCTCCATGCATTCTTACCCTTTGCCATAGATGGAGATGAATTATTAGCTTTGAACCTTGGTCACTTTTCTTCTGAGGAAAGAAACCCCAACACCCACTGCATAAAAGGATGGATGGGCTCCAAAGTTAGTTTGGAGGCTGTGGAGAAGAGAAAAATCTCTTACCCCAGCCAAATATGAAAGTTGTCCCACTCATAACCAAACTGCTTTACACTTGAGCTGCCCTGGAATTAAGAGAGGGAAGTAAGAAGGAAATTGCAAAAAATGCAGAGGGTCTCAGGCTTTGATTTATGAATTTCTGGATGTCAAAAGTGGGGACTGGCAGTGGGCAGCCTCTCCTGAAAAACCAACATTTTCTCCAGCTACACAGATTATAATGTTGTGCTCTTGATTCAAACTCCTTAACTTTAGATAACTTCTGATATTTCCTTGTGAATCATTGGGACATGAACCAAAACTGGTGGGTATGATTTACTAGTTGAAACTTCTGTACCATACTTAAATATACTGTCACGTGTTGGGTATGTCACGCGACAATTAACTTCACACCATTCAGGGATGTAGCGAACATTTACTCTCCTTTGCTTTTACACTTATACAATTATACATATCACAATTAATCTTAATCTTGTACAATCCAGTGTCTCAATTGCTGTTCAACTACATCTCAGCAAATGCTGGGCTTCAACTGTCTTCTATGGCGACTAAGACTGCCTTGGTGAATGCATTAACCCCCTTATATATCTGTGGCCGTTGATATGCAGTGAACCTTCCATCTCTGAGGAAACATGTTTGTTGCTTCTGCATTTCCTACGCAATGGCCCAGTGTTGTTGCGTTACCATTGAAGTATCTACTCCAAACACCTTACATTTCTCCCTTCTAAAGGTTGTTCATCCCCAAACAGCCTAACAAAACTTTCTTTCCTTCAGTTGTTCCTCTTCCGATCGGTACCTCTGCCCTTCTTTCGTTTTGACGTTCAACTTCCATATATAACATTAAGTTATATATTATTTTCAAATGAAAGACAAATTAATATTGCATAATGGAATTATATAGTTTAGCAGGCTTAACCTATTTTGATTGGTCTACATTTTTCTTGTATTGTGAATAATATTAACTATATGCAATTTGTACAACCATTTTTATCATTTTCATGGCTGTCCTCTACTTACACATTACATCACTGCATGTGTAGTGTTAGATTATTCAGAATTACTGGGTTTTTAAACTTTGTCCATCATTTGGTAGTCTAGAGTCCAGTCACTGAGGTTAGCTCTTTCTAAGGGACCCAACAGAGTAGGTGTCGCCCTCCTCACCTGAGAATTGAAATAGATCCATTCTCCGAAATGTTGTGTTTTATAGTTCTTAGAATACCAAATGATGGACAAAGTCCAAGAACCGAGTAATTCTGAGTGTTATACACAATCATCAGAACCTATATAATCCACCAATTAGTTTCACGCTTCACTCCATTTCACTTGAGTAGAAGAAAGATGAAGCTGTGAAGTTATAAGAAGAAACATCAATTCTTTCAACATCAAAAATTACAGTCTCTATCCAAGTATTATAGGAAGCCTTTGATCATGACACAACTTCCAGCCACCATTTAATGTCATTAAAATGTCATAATTATATGTTTAAAGGTTGTGTCTATTTACTGTAATGTGATTTCACTTCCAAATAACCAAGAGGAGTGCTGCAGTTACCAAGTTTGCCATTGAGATATGTTTGCTTATGAGCATACTTCTTTAAAATTGAGTGTCTGGAAGAAAGAAAATCATGCTACAATTTATATGACTTTCTATTACATAGAGTTTTCCAGCAATGGAACTATCATGTAAATCAGGGCATATTTGTTTACCAGTGCACTTATACACATTCTCTGGATACATTTTCCAAGTTTCAGAAATCTCCACTTGTAACTTTTCAATGAACTGAAAACACTCCTCACTGTGGTGTTATCACTATACTGAATGCACTTTCATATGGACATAAATATTGATATGACAAATTTTCTTATCATGTTTATTTTGAAATGTAAGATACACTTTAAATTCTATTAATTTTATTACAATTTTAAAATGATGTCACTTCTGTTAGAAGTGTACATCTATACTGCACCAGGACTGGCCTTATCTAAATAACAAGGCATTTAAAATGTTAACAAAGTTCCTTCCTGTGACAGTATGACCCTAACAGCTTAACAAGTCTGTATACTGATTCATGGCTTGAGAAATGCCATATCAGAATATGGCATCAGATATGCTGCACGATATCCTGTAGAGGAGAGCTGTTCAGAAATCTGTTGCTGGTCTCTTCTGTAGCCATTCTTGTATGCTTGGTAAACTGAACACCTTTTCTTTCAGAGCTCTTAAAGATGGATACCGGTCTAAAGACTCCTTTCCAAATATTAGTTCAAAGTTCTCCAAAGATACAGCAAACACAAAATCTGTCCATGTTAACTGAAACAATAAAATAAACTATATGAGATTTGAGCTTCCCATTACAGTTTATATCAAGATTATATATTGTGCAATATAAAGTGGCCAGATGAAGACTGTCCTCAACACTTGATATCCACAGCAAAAATGAGGTTTCTGGGAGAATTTAAACAGAAAGAAACAATCCTGCAAATCTGGAAGACCACTAGACTTGTATCTATCCTGCTCATGTCTGAGACATGTTACTGTATTTCCTAGCAGGACTTTTGTGGTTTTCCTCAGTCTATTTATACTCTGCAGTCAAAATATCGTAATTAAATAACCTATGAATCAGTCACTCAACCCTGATTATGTTCACCTTGCTTCTCAGTCATTAATGTTATTAAATCTCTTGTTAATATTCTTATAGACACTCACTGCTCCTCCAACTGAGAACCCTCTGTTCTCTGTCACCACTTTTTCAAACTTGCTGAGGTAGAATGGGATCTTCTCCTTCATGAGGACTACCTTCTTCTCTTCCTTCTTGAACTGATCTGGTTCCATCCTGTACTGAAACAACTCTGAATGGTAGCAGCAAGCATCAGTACACTGCATTTTGCGTTAGACATGGTCAATTGTTTGGGTTCTGATATGCATGACATGTGCTAACATACAAGTTGGGTATTCAAAGGATTCCAGTTTGGTTATTAACACTGCTATTAATTTTGAAAATCAAAACAGTAAAAGAAATATTCAAAGAACTGAGATGTCACAGTTGGTACAGAAACTAAGCTACAGGATTTGATGTGTCTGTAAATGTTGCTGACAGTGATGGATTCATTACAGTTCAGTTATGTTGAACATGGTCTGCTGTTTGAAGAATTTTCACCTCTCTTTCAAATAAAATCAAAATACAGAAATTGTCTTAGTGTGAGTGCCGATCTTAGACTGAAGTTGACCAATATTGAGCCAGATATCCAGGAACTCTGTAAGAGCTGACAAGTTCAACAATCCCATTAAAAGTAATAACATAATTATATCATATTCTTTATTTGTTTAATAAAGATTAAAACTTTGTTCAATGATGATTTGCTTTTAATAGCTCACTTCAAAATTAATTAATTATGTTTTCCATATGTATTCAAAACGTGCTTTTAGATTTATTGTGTTATAAAATATAAATGACGCAGTATGTCTGCATAATTTAGTGGTCCGTAGAATTTTTTCAGACATTTTACTAGTCCTTGGGCTTAAAAAGGTTGAGATGCACTGCCTTAGGGAAACAGAATATGAGGGTGTGGGTTAGATTAAACTGGGTCAGGGTAAGCTCCACTTGGGGGCAATTATAGCCACAGTAATGAACACCTGGGTTGTATTGCGTATCCAAAAAGGAATCCGGAGTGTTTGAGTTATACATGTTTATTAGCTGCTTAATCACAGAGTTGGTAAGTTTTGAAACTTTAGCACAAAATGTGTCTGAGTTTTAGTGACATGAATTCTAAACTTTAGTATTCTTGTCACTATTGAATGCTCTCAACCTAAAAACTTTAATCAGTGGGATTTTTGTGATCTCGAAAAAGCATTTGACTGTGTCAGTCATAAGGTATTATTGGATAAATTAATGTACTATGGAATAAAGGATAAACATCTTAATTTATATAAGTCTTATTTACATAATAGATATCAGAGAACACAAATTAGAAATAGATATGGAAATGTTTTAACACAATCTAAATGGGTTAGTGTAAGAAATGGGGTTCCGCAGGGCTCAGTTTTGGGACCACTGTTGTTTATAATTTATATTAATGACCTACCTAAGATCTTGGAGTTAAACAGTATACCTATTTTATTTGCTGATGATACAAGTGTCTTGGTATCACATCCCAATTCTGGGCAGCTAAAGAATTTACTAGATGAGGTTTATTTTATACTTAGTGACTGGTTTTCAAAAAAATTATTGTCTTTAAACACTGTAAAAACGTGTTGTATAAATTTTACTGCTAACAACAAGGCGTCTATTGGAAGGGATGTAGGTAACATACTAACACAAATCACGAGCTCTTACGATCTTAAATTCCTTGGTATAACTATTACTAGAACTATGAATTGGGAAAGACATATTGATGAGCTGTTAACTAGGCTGAGTTCAGCTTGTTATATGATAAGGAACATGAAACCCATAATGACTATTACTACCCTGAAAATTATTTATAACTCTTATTTCCATTCTGTCATGTCCTATGGCTTGATATTCTGGGGTAATTCAGCTTCTGCTGAAAAGGTTTTTAGGATGCAAAAAAGAGCTATACGATTAATGGTTGGTTGTGGATATAAACAATCATGTAGAAATAGATTCAAGGAATTAAATATACTCCCTTTAAGAGCTCAATATGTATACTTACTGATGATGTTCGTTGTTAAAAATAGAGACAAGTTTGCTCTAAACAATGACTATCATGATTTATTAACTAGACGGAGAATGGATCTACATATGAACCAGGTGAATCTGGCTGTATATGGTAGGGGCGTGTCCCACATGGCGGTGAAGGTCTTTAATGCACTCCCTTATAATCTTAAAGAAATTGCTTCCATACCTAATCAATTTAAAGTCAAATTGAAGGACTTTTTGAGTAATAATTCCTTCTACACACTTGATGAATTTTTTAATAGATGATTTTATTTTGCTAAAGTAATTATTAATTGTTCACTTATTATTACAATTAACATAACAATATATATAAAGGGTCTTGGCAGAAATATGATTGCTTACTGTATACTAATTGTTATTTTGAAATGTAATTATATTAATTTATGTATTCTTGAATTTATTTCTATAACTTGTTTTCTATGTTTTTTATTGTATCTATGTTAAGATTCAAACTTGACTATTTCCACATCTCATGGAACTTGTTTTCTGTATAGATCTATGGAAATGAAATAAATGAATGAATGAATGAACTAAAACTTGGCCAGAGAGCAGCACTGCATTGCAATAAGTTGAGACTACGTGAAAGTGGGAGTCGTTCAATCATATTATATATAACAAAGCCACTTTTCACACACATGGTGTTGTAAAGCACCACAATTGCAGGATTTTGGGAAATGAGAACCCACATGCCCTAATGCAGCATGTTTGCAACAGCCCCAAGGTCAACATGTGGTATGGTGTCACATTTGACCAAATTGTTGGACCCTACTTCTTCCACGAGTGCAGTTTACCTGGATATGCTAAAGAATTAGTTTTGCACACAGATAGTAGCTGAAGTAGATGACCTCATTTTCCAACAAGATGATGCACTAGCCCATGCTGGTGCCATTGCAAGCACTGCTCTGGAAGAACAACTTCCTTGTCAAAGGATTGGCAGGGAAGAGCCCATAAATTGGTCACAAAGATTTTGATTTAGCACCCATGGACTTCTTCTGGGGATACATGAAAGGCATCATACACAGTGAAAGAGTAGGTTCTCTTCCAAGTTTGTGCCAAAGGATTACAGGGACTATTACTGCAGTGCCTTCAGATGTGGTGTCTCAGGTTATGGAATGGATTGAAATTTTGTATCAATGTCTGTAGGGTTGTCAGTGGCACTTACAAGGCAGTAAAACTTGGAGAGGTTGCTATCAGTTTTTGTTAACAAGAAATTTTTATACCAAAGCAGTTAATAAGTATTTATAACTAGAAATCTGGTTCTTTCTCTGACACTCTGCATACAAGCTGGGTTTTAGTAGACCACCTGGATATATACAAGTTCTTAAGTTATTTATTTCACACCAAAATTATGGTTATACCACCATGTCTAGGTTATTCTGATACTAGGCCATGGCATTTCTTCAAATAGAGCAGATTTACTGCTTGCCAGCGGCTTATTCATGAGAAAAGAGACGTTTTGTGAAGCTGAAGTTGATCAGACTTTTTAACAGAGCCTTTAAACCCGCGTTGGGTGTATTCATTATGTGTCTACCGAGCCGGTGACCAGCAGTGAAAGGAGGGATATAATTTACCAAGCCTTTGCCTAACAACAATAAGATGGATGCACATACTGACACAGACTGATGGAAGGGATTTATGAACATGCCGTTGAGATGGGCTCAAGTGCCATGATATACGTGTACATACCAAGTTTCATAAAAATTGGTTCCATAATTCAAGTCAAGAGGGGAGATTCACAGTCACATAGACAACATGGATATTTCATAAGCATACTTTCCTTTTTACAAACTAAGGAAAGTAGGCAAAAAATAAATTCCAGATCCAGTATCACCATGGGCAGAAAGTGGAAGAGAGGGATATATTGTTGATAACTTCATTCCTGCTGGTGTTGCCAACAATCACGTTGCCGGGGGAATTAGGTGGTTTGCATGCTAATGCACAAAGCAAAAACAAGTTACCTAAATGTTCTGAAAGTATGAAATTGAAAATTATTTGTATGAATGGAGGTGGGGATTTCTTTCTAAAATTAATATAACAAATGTGAGACTTCCACATACCTCCATATTAACTTGTTGAGGTTCACAGGGATGAACATAATTTGATGAGGTAAACTATTTTTTTACAATATCAATGCATACAAAAGGTGAACGTACAGGCTGCAATATATTTGTCTAAAGACAATTCTAGAAGTTTGAAAATTGCATACCTTGTTTAAGGTCAGTAAGTGTATCAACCAACATGTCACACTGCAGGCTTTCCCACTCATCACGGCCAGCTAGCCCATACTGCTTTGCTAGGTAACGGGCAATGGAATTGGATTGTCCTACAAGTTTCCCATCTATCTCCAGAACAGGTAACATTCCAAATGGCATCTCTGAGAAATGTTAAGAACATATTAACATCTAGTGTTGGTTCAGTTAAATTCACATCTTTATTTTATCCTCATTTAAATACACAAGATAACATTTTCTGAAGTTTTAAAGAAATGGTACAGCTTGTAGTGCAGGATAAAGTGAAAAGACATGTAGCTATGAGATATTCAATTTGCTTGAATCATATTTGATTACATTTCTCAAAAATAATTTATTATACATCTAAAAATATGCATAACATCAGATATTTTGGTAAATATTTACTAAAATTACTGAAGCATTTGTATATTTTGGATATTAAAGAAGATATATTAAACATATCCTATGACACTGGATATTTAAATGTATGCATTTTGATATTTGAGCATGGAAAGGTTAGGGTAATGCTGATTCATAATAATTAATATTGTTATTTTAATATTTTTTATTTATTTATAAATATGCTCAGTTAGTGAATAATTTTCTAGCTATTTAACAGTTTTAATTTTAATTTAATTTAAATTTTAATTTTTAATTTAGTTTAATTTAATTTAGTTTAAATTTAATGAGCCTGTGAGGTCTTTATTGAATCTGAAGTATTCAGTCTAACACTCCAATATGCATCCCTACTTTACGTCATTAAATGAAGGGAAATGAAAAGTCATTTGTATTTAATACTCATAAGGCACAAAATTATTCCATTACATCTAATACAAGGATCCAAATGAACATATCTTCATGAAATATACATTGTAGTATCCTGCAATACTCACTCCGTTTCAGTTCTGGCCATTTATCTTGACTGATACGTTCATCTTCATAGTCAACTCCTGCATATGCAAAAATAAACCGAATAAGTTCTGCTTTTCCCCGGGCATTGAAGTATATAAGCTTGTATGATGGTGCCATCAGCCACTCTCTGTAATTTAAGAAAGTAACAATTCAGAGATTAATTGGCTAAATTGTAAAGTATCCTAGAGTGTTAGTACATATTTAATTGGAACTAGAACCAGCCATATTTGCACCTGGGTCTTTTTCAGTGATCAACACAATCCATATTCTTCACTCTAGTTTGTAAGATCTGAACACTTGACTGTAATTCGAGAGCTTATATTTATAATTAAATGAAAAGCCTGCAGAATTGTCCCTTTCATTTTGTTCATAGTTTGATGTCCATTCCATTGACATTTAATGGCAATTTTCTTTTTTGTTTAAAGTTATTTCCTGGCTGTGTTCTGATAGCAGTGTGTTGGTTGCACAGTCATTTTGTCAGTCTTGCTACACTTGTGATAGTAATTCCTACATGGACAATTTTAATTTAAGTAGTGTAATTGCCTAACCCATATTTTCTTTTTGAGTTCTGACACCAGAGAATATTTTATTAGTCATTCAGTCTAGTCGTGTTAGTTATAATGCACCTTTGAGTTTTCATACCTGAGCTGTATTTTATTTTTAGAGGCCACATTAAGTCTTTGGATTCTGACACTAAAAAGTCAGATAATTAACACAGGTAAAGTTGTCCTTATCGCTTAGTTCAGCATCACATCATGAAGATGTATGACAGTGTGAATGTAAGGCTCCCCAGACATTCTTAATCTCTGCACTAATACAAGTGAGTGATCAGCTTTGCACCCTGGCCTCACCACCTCCAAGGAACAGATGTATTAATTTTCATTTCATGCACCCTGTTGTGTTAGAATATACAACATCTTTGTTAAAACCGTTACAACACAACTATATCAAGGTCAGTGCCTAGTTTGGCTCTGCTACATGTTTACATTCCCTATAGAACGGACAATACTTTGTAAGATGAGGCAGTGACTAAATAATTAACATTAATATCACTACATCTACATCATGAGCCTCCAGTAACAGTTTATTATATATACATAAAATATAGAATACTCCAATTTGTCCGAGGGAACACAACAAGATCACAAATTCCAATGACTGACTTGATGATGTAAAGCATCAATTGAAGAATTTTATTCTTGTTTTATACAATCTAATTTATTGTATTTTTATGCCAAGTATTTTAATATAATTAATATCATTGTATCCAATTTTATTAGTACTGAAGTTCAGTGGTTGTATATATGCTGGCCATGTATTTGCCTGATAATGTCTTTTAATTGCCGAAACATGCAACAGAGCCAAACTCGTCACTGACCTTTATACAGTTGTGTTGTGACGGTTTTAATAAAGAAGATGTATT
Organism: Cryptotermes secundus; assembly: GCF_002891405.2. Lineage (NCBI taxonomy): Eukaryota > Metazoa > Arthropoda > Insecta > Blattodea > Kalotermitidae > Cryptotermes > Cryptotermes secundus. Next base: position 396,031 of record NW_019737392.1, read on the forward strand.
AATGCTGATGTAAATCTACAATATTTTCTTAGAATGCTTCTTAACTGAATCGAATTACTACACCTCTGTTTGTTGACTGCATGATGGTAATGATCACTATATACACGTATACTCTTTCATTATAGTGAATGTTTCCTATTAAGTTGGTCAATCACAATTCCACATGCATGTGTACCGGTCGCTGTATATACAGTTTTATTACAACATTGCATGCTCTTCTCCAATGGATTGGATGATAAGATAATACAGAATACTATAAATACCTCTCTTGAAATGTCTCTGCTTACATGACAGGCAATTAACCTCATACTGGAAGAGGCATATTCCCAGAGATACTTATCTGCTTTCAGTTCTGGTCTGTTGGTTGGATTGTATGTGATAGAATTATAGCTGTGAGGGTTGTATTATGTCTGAAGGCAACAATAAGGAAAAGGATGAGATATGGCTGTTAATGGAGTTGCTCTCATCCCTGCTGCTATTCCTTTCAACCCTCAATTACTTGCAAATTATTTGCATGATATAATCACATCAAAATATTATGTTTTGAAGGGTATACTGATAAACATAGAGGCCTAATATGAGGCAACATACATGTCTTGCCTCCTTCATGTTTCTTGATTTAATTGCCTTAAGAACGTTTAGCTAGAGAGTCTGTGTGAGACAATCATTATAGTCACTATCCTATGGACCAGCCACCTTTTTCTTTTATTGCTAGTGGGGCTGGACTAAGTCCCTTCTACTATGGCCAGTTCTGGTGTATTATACCAGCCCCAGATGATAGGTGAGGGTGACTGTGGAGCAATTGGTGGAATGAAGATTGGCAAGGGAAACCGAAGTACTCGGAGAAAACCTGCCCCAGCGCCACTTTGTCCACCACAAATCCCACTTGACCAGACACGGGATCGAACGCGGGCCGCCGCGGTGGGAAGCCAGCGACTAACAGCTTCAGCTATGGCCCGGCCTTGAGGGCGCCTTGGTTGACCTCTCTGCCGCGTCGGCCCTGGCTTGCACGTAATAGAGTAAAATCTAAAGTTAATGGTGTTCTTAATTAATTACGCACAACATCATGAATACGTATGAGAAAATGGAGGTATAGCTCTACCATTCATGAACTCCGCACCAGATGAAGGTGAGTGGTGAGCTACATGTCTCGGCCTCTTTACCCCCGGTACCCATTAGCTAAGAGGCTGAGTGGGCACCAGAATTACTCTGCAAGCTGTGGAGAAGAGTTAAATCTCTGGTCCCTACCAGAAATCGAACTCCGATTCATCGGCCCTCCTGTCCATATCACTATATCGACGGAGCTTGGGTGTGTTAATGTTTTACTGGATATGATTTCGTACTTTTACAACCAAAGATGGAAATTTATTAGCTTTTAATAAATAACTAACTTCATGGGTTATTTGAATCTGTGTGGACGGACTGGACGACCGAGGAGTCGGGGTTCGATATCCGACAGAGGCAAGAGACATTTCTCTTTTTCACCGCTGCCCATTGAACCTGCTATCCAATGGGTACCGGAGCTTCCTTCGCTGAGAGTAGAGCGACCGGAGCTTAAAGCTGATAATTCACCTCCCTCTAGTGTTGAGGTTAAGAATGAGTGTATTTGTGTTTCCACTCCATATAGGTCTTCATGGCATGGTGCCTAATTAAGCACACGAACAAGTTTGCCTTTACCTTTTATACATCTGAATCTGAACTTACTGCTCAAGCCAAAGTTGGCTGTTAACATCAAATAATAAGACCCACGCTGTTTTCTCCATAATCCCCACTATGTTAGCTTTTCACGAAACAAAAGTAAGAACATTTTACTTTCGCCGATGTGGGAAGGTGAATAAATTAGTTCCTGTTATTCTACAGCACGACATGTCATGTCTCGAAGGCGTATTTTCAAATATAGCATGATTACGTGCACATGCATTGTAACTAGAAGTGTTAAAATCGTTTGAATGGTGGACGAAAAAGAATAATAAGCATAAAATAAAGTGGATTTGAAAACAAGTATTCAGATCATTAGAATGGTGGATGCAACTGAATTACAGACATAAAAGGAAGTCGGTTTGAAAACAAGTAGTGCTTCCCGAAGAAATCGTCCTGTTAAGAAATTAATATGCTTACATGGGGAAAGTACCCTTGTATCCCATTAGACAGAGGCTAGGTGGGGCCGGAATCGTTGAGGATGTGGTGACAAAGAGAAAAATCCCTGCGCCTGTGTTGGATCTCCATAAAAAAGTAGCACGTCCTGAGATACTACGCACGGCATCGGGCTTAGTGGTATAGACTGGATTCATCTGGCTCAGTTTCTCGCGGACACGGTACTGAAGCTTCGGGCTCTATAAAATGCTGGGAATTTCTTGACTAATTGAGCAATTGTTAGAATTGGTTCGTTAGGCAACGAAGAACATGAAGAGGAGTATTCATTTCGTTCAGTCTGGTCAATATGCGCGGCCACGCGCCAGGGTATTTGGTTCAGGCACTATGCTAAAAGCTTGAAGGTCGCGAGTTCGATTTCCAATGACATTGAATTTTTCAATGTACCTCATCTTTCGAGCAGCACTATGGCCCTGGGGTCGACTCAGCGTCTAACAGAAACGAGTACCGGGAATTTTCCTGGGTGTAAAGGGTGGGCGCAGTGTACGGCTGGCGACCTCATCGCCATCTGTGAACCGATTGTCCAGAATATGTGGGCAGCCTCGACGTTTCCCAACACTATGGGCCTCCACGGCCTATTACCGGAATAGTTTTACCTTCTTTGGTCAATGGGTTTCAGTAAAGATACTCGATACAAAAGCTGCTTTATTGGGTGCATACAGACAGATAAACAGACAAAGAGACAAACCGACAAAGAGACGGACGAAATGAAACGGAGATGCTGACTCTCGACTGTAATGTCGACAACTGAGCTGAAAGTAAGAATGGGTGAGAGAACTCCAGTGGAGCGCACATACAAATTTGTGAAATTTGCTGCTTTGTATTTTGTACATTTTACTGAAGAAATAAATCCATCTTTCAAGCTAATAACAATATATAAGTGAAATTAAGTTTATTTTTGTATTCGTAAACATTCATTTTAGTGACAAAAATATTTTACAAATTGTGGATTTGAATTAGATATATACTTCATGCTTCTTTTTATTCGCATAGCGGGAGGTGGACTTCAGCTGGGTCCATTCGGCACGGCGGCCACTGTACCTGCCCGGTGATTATGATGATGGAGAATTTGGTGGAGTGAAGATTGGCAGGGAAAACCGAAGTACTCGGAGAAAACCCGCCCCAGAGCCACTTTGTTCACCACAAATCCCACTTGACCAGACCCGGGATCGTATCGACATTTTGCATGGATACATCGATAAAGCGTCGTGCAAAACGGTGATCATACTAAACAGAAAAGAAACGGATTTATGGCTACCTTCAGGAAAATAAATGCAGACCAAATTTGATATGAATCTGTTCAAGTAATTTTGCCGACGAAACATGCTGACAAACAGACGAATCCGACTGATGCTAATTTCGCTTACTGTGTGTAAAGAACGCATAATGTTAGTTACCTCTTACGCCATTTCAGTTACGGATTTGGATATGAGTGACCCGATCTTTGGCTTTGCGTGTTTGAGTCACTCGGATCTCTTGGAGGAAAAAGTCAGCTTGATACCCAATTTTAGGGCATAAGAGAAATAAGTGAGGCTATTTTCTACCATAGTTATATATATTACACAATATCGCACACGATTTTTACATGGAGCTAATAAAGGCACGCAGCACAAGAATTTCTACTCGAATCGCAACTCATGTTTATGACTTACTTATTTACTTACTCATGGAACTGAGCCCTTCTGGAGGAGCCGCCAATTCTGCAGCTACTCAAGAACTTCCCAGCATTTTATGGAATCCGAAGGTTCATTACCGTGTTCACAAGAACCCTCCACTAGTCCCTATCCTGATCCAGATCAATCCAATCAGTACCATCCCATCCTGTCCCTCTAAGATCCATTTTTATATTGTCCACCCAGCTACGCCTTGGTCTTCTCAGTAGTCTCCTTCCTTCTGTCTTTCCCACCAATATCCTATAAGCGTTCCTCATCTCCCCCATTCGTGCTACATGCCCTGCCCACCTCATCCTCCTTGACTTGATCATTCTAATTATACTTGGAGAAGAGTAAAAGTTATGAAGCTCCTCATTATGCATACTTGTAGAAAGAATGGGCCTGGTGCTTCTATTTAGAGTGCACTTGTTTCCGTGGAAACTCTTCCAGATTTCATACTCCATGTGAAGTTTGTCTGTTGCACACACAATTTAGTTAATTTGTTAAGTTACGTTAAAATATTCCAAAGTTATTGCATTTTCACGAGCAACACAAGTAAGTAATATTAAAAGAACTACCAAATTTCAAAATTGGCCGCGCCATAGCTCAAGCGGTTAGTCGCTGGCTTCCCACCGCGGAGGCCCTGGTTCGATCCCGGATCTGGTCAAGTAGGATTTGTGGTGGACAAAGTGGCACTGGGGCAGGTTTTCTCCGAGTACTTCGGTTTCCCCTGGCAAACCTCATTCCACCAGTTGCTGCACAATCACCCTCACCTATTATCTGGGGCTGGTACAATAGGCCAGAAGTGACCGCAGTACAAGGGGCTTAGTCCCACCCCCCTAGCAATAAAAAGATGAAATATTTGTAAAATTTTACAATAACAAAAAATCACGAATATATTATACATTACAGAAAACACGGACGCCTCAAGAAGAATGTAGCGCAAGTAAAGACAAAGAGTGGTTTTCTCAAGCAAATGTGTTTTAATGAGCGAACGACGAAAATGCAATAACATTGGAATTGATTTAAGAACAAATGCAGCGCAGCAACGTCAACAAGCCAGCAGTTGTCTGAGGATGGCCAATTATGGCCGAAAGATGTAGCAATTTAATTTTAATATTATTTTAAGTTAAGGAGTAATTGTAAAGTTGCATTAAAGACGGAAGTAATTGTGTAAAGAAATTCATACGGATTTATTATTATTACTTTATTGTTATTTATTTATTTATTTATTTAGACTCTGGTATGTCGAACCGGCTGTGGGGCTTATCCAGCTGCCTGTCTAATGGATACAGGAGGTTCTTTTCAGAGAGATAAAACGACCAGCGCGCGAACCTCCCAACTCCTCCCCCCCCACTAGTACCGAAGATGAGAATGCATAATCCTTTCCTTCGTTCTCTCGTACAGGCGCAACAAATTTTATTTTAGAAAAGAGGCCCGAAATTGTGACGATTTTGAATTAAAGAAGCGAGATATTTTATTCTGTAGAATTTATTTCCCTAATATAGTCTTCTTGGTGTTTGAGAACAGGGTGTCGAGGAGAATATTTGGACCGAAGAGGGATAAAGTGACAGGAGGTTGGAGAAAACTGCATAATGAGGAGCTTCATAACTTGCACTCTTCTCTAAGTATAATTAGAATGATCAAGTCAAGGAGGATGAGGTAGGCAGGACATGTAGCACGAATGGGGGAGAATATAAATGCATATAGGATATTAGTGGGAAAGTCAGTAGGAAAGAGACCACTGGGAAGACCAAGGCGTAGGTGGGTGGACAATATTAAAATGGATCTTGGAGAGATAAGATGGAATGGTGTGGATTGGATTGGTCCGGCTCAGGATATGGAACCAGTGGAGGGCTCTTGTGAACACGGTAATGAACCTTCGGGTTCCATAAAATCCTGGGAAATTCTTGAGTGGCTGCACAATTGGCAGCTTCTCAAGAAGGGCTCAGCTCCATAAGTAAGTAAGTAAGTAAGTAAGTAAGTAATAGAGCTCTCTTCAACATTCCTGTAGGTACTTATATGGATCGAAGGGCTCAGACTAACCAGAAACTATTGCCTATGCAGTATGCACATTTTTGAAAGGAAGGGGAAATGCATACAATCGTTGGTACACGAAATACGGAGTAACAAAGGTTTCTTTAGTGCACTGTGACAGAGTGTTCTTTATTTGTCTGCTTATCGAGATAGCAAAATTAATATTCATGGGACAGGTGGAAAATGTATACAGAATTTTAATTGAAAAAAATCGAAGAAAGAGACCAGGCAGTGTGCTTCAGCGCAGATATGAGAATATTGTAATTGATCTTGAAGAAGTGAGTGTGAGGATGTGGGTGCATATGAACGCCATAAGGAACCTCTGGGTTACATAAATTTGAATATTTAACTGTCTGAGCGACTGTTAGCTTCTCTAGATCTCCTGAGTTATTCTCACGACTTATATTGTTAATTGTGTGAACGGAAAAGCGTCAGTGGGGAGGCTAATTCCGCTTCTTTGGAACCAACTTCTCTATATTTTGGGGGGAGGTTAGATCTAAAAATATACCTATTAATAGAACAATTGAAACTGGAAGTTGCTATGGCATGGAAATGAATGTGGAAAAAACAAAAGTAATGAAAATTTCGAGACAACCAACCCAAGTCACAATAAAGATAGACCAAAAACAACTGGAGAATGTGAAATGTTTTAAATATTTGGGTAGCTTGT
>NW_019737392.1:402640-525269 GCF_002891405.2 Cryptotermes secundus
GAGCAGAGGAATATCCTACACGAAATAAGAAAACAGAAGGCTAATTGGATTGGTCATATCTTACGCGGTAACTGCCTTCTAAAAGAAGTTATTGAAGGAAAGATAGAGGGGCGGATAGAAGTGACCAGAAGACGAGGAAGAAGACGTAAGAAGATGCTGGATGATCTTGGGGCCAGAAGAGGATATTTTCATTTGAAGGAGAAAGCTCTAGATCGCATCAAGTGGAGGAACTGTTTTGGAAGAGACTGTGGACCTGTCGTCTTGACAGATTACTGATGAATGAATGATTAATAAGATTAGCTTAGCGCTGCTTTAAGCACTGTGGTAGCGGCTTCTCGAGAAGGACTTATATCCATGGAGTTAGTTTGTTTGCATGTTTGTTTGTTTGTTTGGTTGGTTGGTTGGTTGGTTGGTTGGTTGGTGAAAGAAAGAGCTCAAATGCAATCGCCCTAGTGCAAGTACTTAAAATCAATTGAATTTTAAAACATTCCTTTTTTTGTAACCGAATTTATTATGTTTTATGATATCGCCCACTTAGTGGGTAAGGTAACAGAGAGCGTGACACATACGAGTAAACTGAGCTTCTCCAGATTTTCAGATTTTGTGAGGTTTAATGTTCTCACGGAGATTAATATGATAATTGCGGTCTTCTGGCATGTAACCTCATATAATTTTGTAGATATATACCACGTTTCTATATACACATCTCAGAAGAACGTAATCTTCATTGCAGATTTGACAACCATTGCCTTGTAAATGGCTCATCACGTTAAATTTTAAAGATCACTGGTTACTAGACCTATATATACATGAAGGATTTTTACTTCGCTGACCGGTTGCATGGTTCTGTGCTTCACGGCGACCGGTGAAACTCCGGCTGCGAAGAGCATACGAATTTTGCTGATGAATCAATACGGCTTTTGGCCGATAACTTTCGGAATTAAGCAGTTACAATTAAAAATTCACAGGAGATCTTGAAAATGCTGTCCTATCAATTGCGGATCGATCTTAGTTTCGACGACTGCAGAAACCAATTGAAAATATTAGCCCTGCTAGCCGGATCGCGCGACTGCAAGGCATGGATTACTGTTGTTCTATAGAGTCTAAGTTTCAGCAATTGTGTTGCCCTTCTTGCAGTAGACTATGACACTCCACCCTCTTGAACTAGACGCTTCAGTGATTTTTTAAGTGCATGTTCAAGTCGTGCTCCTATGTCATCTGCCTTTTCTCAGTAATCACTGGGCGCTCATGTGTTTGTTTCTTGTCTATTATGATTCTCGTTGATCTAATTCACCAGACTGTGAATTCTTTGTCTCCTGGGAACTCTTTCATAAAAATATTACGTCGAAATTTTCACCGACACTTCCTTGCAGATCCGTATTTCACATGGATGTTATGCAGAAATACATGCTGCTCTAAATTGCACGGCACCATGACGTACCACACTGCTCACAGACTGAGAACAAATGAGTAATGGAACTGATAACTGCTGTCTACCGCTGACAAATCATCAATTCCAACGTATGAACCGTACTGCTCACCGTGAAACATAATGCCGTCAAACGGTGCACAAGTTAATTGCTTTCCTTCGTTCCAAAAGTTATTGGCCATCAGACATGCTGGTTCATTGGCAAAATTCGTATGCATCTGGCGGCGGACAGTCCACCGGTCGCAGTGAACCGCAGAGCTGTGAACCGGTCAAAAAATTAAAAAATCTCTTTATAATATTTTTAACGTCATAACACTAAATTGTTTTCACAAAGTGTATTTATAGGTTTCGTATGATTCTCAGAATAGACAAAGTTTATTTTCCTAAAATGGATGTTTATCAGGTCTAATGTAGTTTCGGAATCCTGTATTGTGACAAAAAGAAAATTTCTGAGTAGTAATATCTGGCACTAGATTTAACAAGTAAACGGAACGCGCTTAACTGTGGGGCGATCGGCGATTTCCGTATGTTCGTCATGAAATGGTGTACAGGCTTTGTATTTTTTAAGATCATATTGGAAATGTCGCTCGGTGCTGAGAAGTGGTCACGCGATATCCCCGTTTATCTCTCTCACGTGCTGAAATAGAAGCTAGTGAATATTCCAGGCCTATTTTTTTTTCTTTCTCCAGAAATTAGGTTACCTGAGTAACCAAAATAAATTTCATCAATTATTTTACGCTCTAATTGAACCCAAATTGTTATATCTTAATTATAAAACAACAACGTATTCTACGATCCATGTTTTAGCTACATAGACCAAAACAGAATATAGTACAGCGGTCATCTCTTCTGCCTCACATGAGAAACGTCATTTGGTCGACTCAAATTTGCCCACAAAAATTGCGTATGCATTCTTATTCCTCAATCCGAGCTACACAATCCTGGCAATAGTAAATTAGACTACGTGTATTGATCACAGAAATTCTTCTACATGTAAGATACTGATTGTTTACTTACTTCATCCCTTTTTGGTAAAATATTTTACTTTGCACTTTTTTCAAATGATTTTAATTTATGTTATCCTAAAAAGATACCACAGCCCAAAGGAAAGGGGAAAATTGCTCTATAGTTTATTGCCAGTGTTTTGTGAAATAGGTAGTATGAAGAAACTTCTAACTGATTAATAGGCATTTCCTGAGTACATAATTTCCATTATAAATATACTATTTGTAACAGTTATAAAGTGGCACTTATATCTTACACTCATTTTCAAATTATGTTACTATTAATTTTATCATGATTTTATTGCAAGCTTTCTTTCCGGCATAGGCAGACATGTTTCACTTGTTTATATTTAATTACACAGTTCTCACTGGTTATGTAATGATACTGTATAAACTTCAGACATTACGTCCCTCACTGCGATGAGAGGTTAATCGCCTAGGTTGAATTAGGATAGGAGAGATTCCATGGCCTGTGTCACGTCATTATCCAGAAACGCATTTGCAAGACTAATTGTATGTCGTCAGGAGAATTAAGATTTCATTTTCTGGGACAATACTTCGATACTTACCGCTGCGCTGAACATCAGACAAATCTATATGTAACGGAGGACTACAATTAACATAAATATTGGATGAAAACGCTAACCTAACCCTTTGGAATGTAGTGATAAATACATTTACCAGATTAAACAATTTCACAATTTGAAAGCAAATTTCATTTTTGAGTTTCATTTATTTCCTTTAATTTTATTTGCAAGTTGTTTACCGACACCATCAGTAACTCAGACTTCATAGCTTCCAATTATAGGATAATTGACGAATAATTAATTGGAAGGTAAATGGAAGAAAACGATCATCACCAAATTTAAGGAATTATCGCGGAATTTTCCCGTAAGGACAGAAACGGCGAAAATACTCAGTCAATACACATTAATTTTTCCAAGACAGGTGAGGTATGTTCTCTTGAAGATAAATACAGAATATTTATGTGTTAGTTCAATATATAGATTTTCCGTATAAATAAGAACGTTAGGCGACCCCCTATTTTCCCAATTAGAAAATAAAAATAAATATATTTTGTACAAAACAGAACCCGTAATTTAGTTCTGAGGGTTATAAGAAAAAAGAAGCAAAAATTTTTGTATTAAGAAATAATGAATTCAGAATGTAATACATTAAATATAATTCTAGGTATTGTCACAAATATAATTAAAATTACCAATCTGATATCCTCATAATCAACTTCAGATTTAATCTAGAGGGCACTAAAACAAGGCGTCATTTCTTTTCTAAGAAGCAACATTTGAAAAAATGCTCACCTTATATTCGGGCTAATACGGCAGGAAATATGTCACTTACATTATATATAAATAATTTCATGAGCAATATTTTTCTTCAACTTATTTAACAACGCTGTCAGCGTCAAGACAGTATAGCATCGAGGGGTAATATTTCGGAAACCTTGTGCTGTGCTACATGTTATGTTTACGCGGTCTCAAGGCATTTCCTTTTGCGATGCTATTAATTGTCTATACTAGAGTACTCAAACTGTGAACTCACCTTGCAATATGACGGTATCAACTGTCAATTTCCAAGCCACTCGATGTAAACCAGTGTCTATCTGCAACACGACTGTGCCTCCACTCTCCGGCTTTCAATACAAATTCTTATCTATGCCGCCAGAGCCATCTATCGATTCCTCTCTTTGCGGGCCATTGTTTCACAGTCTCTGTGTTACCTCCGAACCCACAATTCCCAGCTGTCTAGTAACTGCCTCAAAACAAAGTCGTCGTCGTTACTGTTGTTGTTATTACCATTATTATTTTTGTTCATTAATGAGTAAATTATTACACTTTTTATGTGAGTAATTCGCAAAAAAGTAGTTTATCATCCAGGTGTTCTAAAGCTACGAACAGCATCTGTCGATTTTTGGATGTTTCCAATTGAAACACTCTTTCATTTGAGGATAATTTTCATTTTTTTATTGTTTTTTTTTCCTTGACACTACAGCCCCAGTGGGCCTAGGCCTACCTCCATGAACTTCTCCGTTCACTTCGGTTTTTCTAGACCTTAGACATACGGTAGGACTCGTTGGGCGGGTGATCAGCTCGTCGCAAGGCCTCTACCTGTACACAAACACAGAAAAACGCACAGACACAAATTAAACATCCATGCCCTGAGTGGGATTCGAACCCACGATCCCGGTTTCCAAGCGAGCGAAGACACTACATGCCTTAGACCACTCGGCTACCGTGTCCGGCTCTGTTTATTTTATTGTCACTATATTCTAGTTTCAACATACTGTGACATGATGACTCAAAGCAAGAACTGTAGAGCGAGAAGAGACATCCATTGCTAGGTAACAGTAAATTAATCAGTTGCCCGTTGCTAGGCAATGGCGCTGTAAACACGTTTCCGCGGCTACATAAGCTGACAAAACAGGGGAGGAATTGTTGGAGAATAGACTGACTGACTGACTGACTGACTGACTGACTTACTGCTGTTTTGTTGGTCTCGCCAGCACAGTAATTATTTGGTTCCGAGGCCCACGGGACCCATGACCACACTTTACAATCTGACGGCTCTAGGAGCCTTCAGTCCCCTGTTCTCTAGCTCGGAGAATGGACACGCAGTGCCTAACTAATTAAGCACAGTGACCAATTTACTTGTAGCAATAGAGAAGCCATGGAGACGGTGTTTTCTGTTGGGTTTATGCAGAGGCTGGGTAACGAGATCTAATTCCAGGTCGTGTTGTGAGTACTGGAAATTGGAAATTTTCCAAGGCGCACAAGGGTTCACGATTTGCACATGGCTCTCAAACTTCCTTACATATATGATTGTATAACAAAATTAAGTAGGTAATATGCAACAGTCATACAAAATCATGAAAATGCAAATGTTCGCAAAATTTGACAAGGCGAACCCCAACACGGGGTTCTGTCTGCACAGACAGAGGTCTTGCATATTGTTGTACATAGTATATACATATATTTTATAACATGTAAAATGGAAATTGTACATACTGACAACAGACTTATTACTGTTGACTGTAATTCTGGCAAATGACAGACCCGTCCTCTCGTCAGAGAGTGCGCCCCACATCAAGAAGCCCGCGGGACTCGGACCCGAGAATGATTGCTCTTGTGAGTGCCAGCAGCAATAGTAAACGGCAAACTCGTCCTCTCGTGAGAGAGGGCGTCCCACATCAACAAACCGTCAATTGTCTGACGGTAACAAAAATCTGTTCGTAAGCCCCGGAGGCGTGCTTTATTCCCAGACAGACTGGCCCACTGACCGTCGGTCGTAACATAACTTTGACTTAGGCTTGAGAGCTGGAATATAACGATTATAGAAGGGAACACCCAGGCGCTCTCTTTTCTCTAGTCCATGACGACATACTACAACTAAACGGACGTGTCATTCCCTTTATAAATAATGCATCGTGTCTTGGTGTCACTTTCGACAGGAGGATTTCATGGAGACATTATATTGAAAGGACAGTAGCCAAGGCCTTGCGCACATACAAAAGGACCTATTCTCTATTCATAAATGGGCGTTTAATTAAAGATTATTAAAGTTACGCTTTACGAAACTCTGATTAGGTAGGTTATGACTTAGGCCTGACCCGCCTGGAGGTATACGGTGGCCTCTCACCTCTTGAAACTGCAGCGCCTGTCGAACAGAGTTTTCCATGCTACTAGACGCCTTCACAGACGCGCCCTGATCAGAGAAATGGAGTGGCTTTCAAAAGTCCTTACGTGTAGGACTACGTAACTAAATTATACAGGGTACAGGAAGAAGTATTCCTAAACCATGTAAATCTAAATGCACGTGATATTGAACAAGGAGAAGCCATGCATATGAAGTATAGGAAACCTAAACTTGGCGGCGGTCAGGTTTACGACCGTTCAGCTGACTTTTTTTTATTGTTAGTGGGGTGGGACTAAGTCCCCTGTACTGCGGCCACTTCTGGCCTATTGTACCAGCCCCAGATGATAGGTGAGGGTGATTGTGGAGCAATTGGTGGAATGAAGATTGGCAGGGGAAACCGAAGTACTCGGAGAAAACCTGCCCCAGCACCACTTTGTCCACCACAAATCCCACTTGACCAGACCCGAGATCGAACCCGGGCCGACGCGGTGGGAAGCCAGCGACTAACCGCTTGAGCTATGGCGCGGCCCTTCAGCTGACAAACTTCAGTTTCACAGTAGTTACATAAGTTAAGGCATAACCTGCTGCACAAGCCTGCATTGACAGAAAATCTCTGCATGTCTTATATATGCAAATGTGACTTAGTACAGTACAGTAACAAAGGGTGCACAAAGTCTGTAGTGGTCTGGACGCCGTGACAGCGCGCATATACGGGTGCACGTGCTGCAACTACGGTGCAACAAATACAGCACGTACATAGGAACCATTACTTCCTCGTCGAAGATGAGGCCCCATTTCTAAACTCGTACATGCCTAAAAGAGAACAAAAAATTTGGTCGTAGATCTCGAAGAGGCTGAAACCAAGAATGATTATGCTGGCGAAGGCCAGCAGAGATCTAACCGACCGACCCACTTTCAAGCAGACTTAGACCATCTGGGGCTCATCTTACATTGAAAGGACGGATAATTCCCTTCATGGATCATGTAAAATACCTCAGTGTAATCTTCGATAAGAGGATCATATGGAGATTGCATATAGAAATGATCGAAGATAAGGCCTTCAGAACATTGATTAGGGTATATCAACTACTGAAAAAGGAAGATATTAAGCAGCGCACAAATGTCCGTCACATGGTGCAGGTCCATTAGTCTGCAATAAATAAACATGGCAAATATACGTAGCTCCGGAGCACAGTTATCCATTCTTGTTCTCCTTATAACATTTTGTTGATATACACGTACATTCAAGAAATATTAGGTAATCTTGTAAACTGAAGCTCCTAGAATTTGGAGCGGAATTACGTTTTGTTGCAAATTTATTGCAAAGGCAGCAGGGAAGAGAACAGTGCCAGAAGAAAGCATTATGATTATCTTTGAGAATAACAGTTTAATTCTAGCAGTACGCCATTTAACTTGGAGTTGATCGTTAATTCACGTAAATCGTTACGTAAGGATGAAACTATGTGCGGAAATGCTGTAAATGAAGGCGATCGATATGCCGCGTGTACATAGAACACGTTTCTGCAGAGTCAGAACAAGCGGAGGCGAACACTTGAAGTAATCCATCTCTGTGAAAGCTCGCGAGACACTTGGTCAGGGTTGTACAAACTGTTACAGGACTCATCTGTCAGTTCTTTCTTGCTCTTTAAATTACTCACGGTTTTGTGTAACGTTTCTCTGAGATGCCAGGTTTTCACGGCGGTATACGTTGAGATCACCGTCTTATGGGGTGTGACGACGTATAGTTTCTTAGGTGCCAACTTTTTTGCCCTGAAGATGGAGGCAGAATTTTCCACGAAATGGTTCGTCTTCATGTCAGTTTTTCTATCCTGAAGATGAAGGTTGCAGGTCATCCAAAATGCTGGTACATGAGCCTGCTTTGAAGGAGACACCAGGTTTCAACAGAATATACGAGATCACATCCCAGAAGAAGGTGCCCTTAACTTTATTCTGGTTCGTCATATAATAAAACAAGTTTAAGGCTGAAAGTAGGTAAAATTGTCTCTGACTTTCTCGGTTTAGTGGCGGGCTAAAGGTTAGATGGCAGAGGAATTTGAGTTCGATTCTCGACAGGGGTAAGAAATATTTCACTTCTGCACAGCGTCCACGACGCCTCTGGGTCCACAGAGCCTCTTCATGGGAACCGAGGTATATTTCCCTGAGTGCAGAGCGAGCGGGGTGCGAAGCTGACAACTGACGTGCATACAGTCTCGAGGTTAAGGGTGGGTGGAGTTAAACCTCCGCTACCCCGTGTGTCGTGTTGTTGTGCTTAATTAATCGAGTACTGGAACAACTGTAGCTATTGTTCCGCGTTGCTTTGCAGAGAAGTGAGTAATGATTTTACGGAAACAAGTGTGGAGAAAATGGCTACTGGGACACAATCGGGCTTCTTCTATTGATGTGACGCGGAATTGCCTGATTTATTTCTCATTTCGCTTGGTTGACAGGAGACTAACTACCAAGGACAAGGAATCGAAATTTTACTGACAGCTGAGAGAAGTGGAGGTAAGTTCTGTTCATAAAAAGACTTTCGCCGAAGGAAGAAAAACTTGCATTCAATAACTTACGTAGGCATTCCCCTACTTTGTCCACGTAGCTTTTCATGAAAATGTCAAAGTATTGCTCTATATAAAGCAAATATATTCAGAATACAGTATTATTATGGGTATACGCAGCATAGGTGAAAAAGATATAAAATGTAGACTAACCCATCGCCGTGGCGGCGTTATAGCTCAAGAGGATTGTCGTTGGCTTCCCACCGCGGCGGCCCGGGTTGAAGCCCGGGTCTGGTAAGGTGGGATTTGTGGTGGACAAAGTGGTGCTGGGGCAGATTTCCCTTACCAATCTTCATTCCGCCAAGTTCTCCACAATCACCCTAATCTATCATCCGGGACTGGTACAATAGGCCAGTAGCGGCCGCAGTACCAAGTGGACTTAGTCCCACCCCACTAAGGAAAAAAAGTTGCCGTGACGACTGAGATACCCTGGTTGCGTAGGCAGCACAGTCAAATGAAATGGGGTCGACATAACCTGCTGTCGAAACTGAATGTGTAAGCCTACACAATTGGTTCTTTTTCCTTCTATCACAGTTTCCGTTTTATACGGATCGATGGACGAAAATTCCTTTCTTAAAATAGTTGCTTTTACTTTCTACTTGATGTCCTTCAGTACGTGGCTGACTCTACTTGTCCCAGATGTATCTTTCCTGTAAATTTTAGTCTAAATTCCAGTTTTCTTTCTTCTGATTCTCACTTTCCTGAAAATGAAATTGCCGCGTTATCACGGCATTTGAAATAGTACCATTACTTTCAAACTAGCAAACCAGCTACAAGATTACATAGCGTTATAACCTAGAAGCTCACAATATAAATTTCTGTCACAGTTTTTATGGCTTATATCAAGACGCTGTCATTAGCTCGGATACGTAGCGTAGATATGTATGCAGTATTACTGACGGTGAGTAAAAAAGGTAAAGCTATTCCTGTAACAGGTCGTGAAGGCCCATAGTGCTGTGAGACGTCGAGGCTCCCACATTTTCTCCAGACAATAACAGATGGCTGTCAGATTGTCAGCCTTACTGGCCAGCCGCCCTTCAACCCCAGGAAGAATCTTGGTACTCATTTTTGTTAGAGACTAAGTCGACCCCGGGGCCTAGTGCAGCTGGAAGGGTTAGGCAAATTAAAAAAAAAAATCCATTTCATCGGGACTCGAACTCGCGACCTTTCGGCTTGAAGCATAGAGCTTAAACCAAATACGCTACCGCGTGCCACGGCGATAAGTATTGAATTAGAAATAATTTGGAAGACAGTTGTTGTGGTATATTGAAAACACAGTGCTGGAGTATGCATGAAGTCACTGAGAAAAATCACAAAACACCTCATTTAAGATTCTCGACGTCTTGGCCGCGATTTGAACCAATACCTCCCGAATACAAGTTGTAGATCGTCCTTACCAGACTAGTCTGTTGGGTCTTCAGTAGACTGAAAACATAATATCTCGTCCAGCAAACTTCTATGGAGGCGTAATGTTATTGTATGTCTAAAACATCAATGAGGTTACGTTATAACTCGAGCAGGCAACCTAACAGAAGAAAAGTCCCGTCTCTTCAACGGGATCTCCGTCATGGCGGAGCTGGTTCCCATCTTATGTTGAAAATAGATTCAAATAACTTTCTAATCATGACGTAATGACCTGCGTCATGTCTGATTATGACACAAACTGAAGGATATTTTAGACACAGTACGCATAGAATTTGCTGATCAAAAACTCTTAGAAACCTCTTACAAGTCTGCTTGTCAACGTGACCTACGAGTATAAGACCGCAAGACAAATTTTCACTGCCACGAAAACTTCCTGTTCCATATACTAGATACCATAGATAGTGTTTGGGATTCAGAAACTATAAACGATGTAAGCCAATCTGGACAAGGAAGCCAAATAAATTTATGGAGCAAGAATATATCGAATTTTACAAATCACAGCCAAAACATCGCAATTGTCTTTTTACAAAGTTAGTCTTGTTGCTGAGGAAGATGTGACTTCCAAATCTGCACTTCTCGAACCAAGTAATCAACCTGGTGAGTCTTTAAAGAAATATGACAATGAAACTGATAACATTAAAATATGCGAGGAGGCGGGAGTTCGAGTCCAGGTAGGGTCAATAATTTTCTCCTCCATGTCGTCCAGTCAGGTTCTTGGGCCCACCTAGGGTCCTATCCAATGGGAACCGGGAGCTTTTCCCCGGGAATAAAGCGACCGGGGGCGTGAAGCTGACCACTCACCTCCAACTAGTGCCGAGGTCGAGAAAACGTGGAACTATACATCCACTCCCCCATACGTCTTCCTGTCGTAGTGCCTCAACGAACTACGCTACCGCGTATCCCGTCAAATTCTATACAATGACTTCATTATCCTACATATCCCATCACTTCGGAGGTACATTACGTACTCTGGACAGCCATGATAAACATGAAGGGTACAGAAATCGAGCTCAAGAGATAAATCTCTTCTCCTTCTCATCCTGAGCTGGAGCTTAAAACGCAAAGATGATGGAACATGTTTGTTCGCAGCAGCAGTTAGCCACGCCCATGTAACGGAGTCTGAAACCCTCGAATTGGACCCCACTTTGAATTAGTTCGTTTCTTGCGGAAAACCTATGCGCTATTATTGCTTTGAATTTTTCCGTTTTTCTCTTGTGATTCATCTACTAAACTCTCCGTTTTTAGATTTGTGCTTCTACGTTTTTATTTGAGGGCGCACGGTAGCGTAGCTGGTTGAGACTCTATGCTACAAGCTGGAAGGTCGCGGGTTCGAGTCCTGATGAGGTTGATTTTTCAATTGACCTAATCTTTCCAGCCGCACTATGGCCCTGGGGTTCGACTCAGCATCTAACAGAAATCTTCCTGGGGGGTAAAAGGTGTCCGGCGCGTAAGGCTGACAACCGTCCCTCCATCTGTGAGCCGATTGTCTAGATAATGTGGGACCCTTAACGTCTCACAACCCTACGGTCCTTCACGGCCTGCTGCAGCGATAGTTTTACCTTTTTTTACGTTCGTATGTGATGTGACGCCTTGTAGTTTGACAGATAGTTACCAAACCACCAGGCTACATGGCGGCTAGAAAGGCGCCTAGACCTAGACTTTTTTTTTATGTTCTAGATTATAACACCGTCTAGTTTTGTAGCTTGTTTCAAACACGTCTTAAGGTGCTGCTGCCTCCACTTTCAGGGTACCCTAAAAGAACATTTTTTAGCAATAAGACTACACAGTGTCATAATCCGAAACACTACAACTAAAAATTGGTATTATTAAAATACAGTCCTTCAGTAACGAATTAATGTTACAGAGTGGCGGTTATGGCGATTAGCATTGTACTTAACTTCTTTACTTCTTTACTCCTTGGCTGTACTGTCCTCTAAGAATTTCTGCCACCTTTACGACAGACATCCATTCTTCTCTAGTGTGAGTATTTGCCCATTGCTTCCACCTCTTCATATTTAGCTCCCATAAATCATTCTGTAAATCTTACGGTTATCTGAATCTTGGCCTTCCCATTTTTATCTTCTGGTTTACTTCAAAAGTGTCCTTAGCCACCCTTGTTTGATCCTTTCTGATAATGTGACCCAACCACTCGAACTTTATATAATATCTGCTGCTAGATCAGGATCTTATACAATTTTTTCAGTTCTTGGTTAGTTCTGATTCTCCACAACCATTGCTCCGTTACTGAGTCATACACACTCCTCAGAATTCTCTTTTCCCGTTTATTTAATCTATCCTGACTCTACAATTTTCAGTCATAGATCATATGTTAAATCGATAGATCGCAACTGGTTCCAACGTTCAAGGTTAGCATTCGTGTTCCATATGCAGGAGACCCAGAGCACGAATCTTAGCCTGGCAATGTGACTAAAGATTTTCATAGTTGACTTTAGTCCTTCAAGTAAAAGAATAGAATGCAACCTTGAAACAGGCCGCAACCACTTCCTTTCAAATTGTTCGTCATTTGTTCTATTGCCATTTTACGCTACGTGATTATGAAATCGACAAAGATTCGCTAGACAAACGAAGGTCGCACGAATATGTTAACATTTAGTTTCACATCTGCTGACGGAAGAAAATGAGATATTTTCTATGATCACAAGCGAGCACAGTAGCTCATAATTAACTTGTCAGCTTCGTTTTCCATCATGAATCTCAAACATGTCCTGTGTTGTAAATTCTCGCTGTATCTGGCACTTAATCAAGTTCTAAAACGAGCACGCAACTTTTCTCGATAACTCACTCACATCCTGCTGTAATTAAGAGTAATGTACTCTCAGAATTTGAATTTTTCTATGGCAGCGTTAATTCTTTCCATGATGAAATTTTCAACATAAAAACACCTTCTTTTTTTACAGCAATTCCTCACCAACCGCTGACATCCTTTATGCGCTGTTTTCCATTGGTTTGCAGTCCTGCCAACTGGGTCCACTCGGCACGGCGGCCACTGATTGGCCTATTGTAACCTGCCCCGGGTGATTATGATGATGAGAATTAGGTGGAATGAAGATTGACAGAGGAAACCGAAGTACTTGGAGAAAACCGCCCCACCGCCACTTTGTCCACCACAAATCCCACTTGACCAGACCCGGGATCGAACCCGGGCCGCACCGGTAGGAAGCCAGCGACTAACCGCTTGAGCTATGGCGCGGTCTACTATTTAATATTACTTGTCACCAGTTTCCAATTTGTGAGCAAATGTAAAGAAATGGGTGGATACCCAACAGGGCTGTACTGGCATCCGAAACCAATTTCCTATCTCCCATTATTACCGTTACAGTGCGTAAATTTGTAATTTCTTATATTTATGTCAAATTAATTGTAAACATCATTCACCATGTTCGCAAGAGCCGGTCACTGGTCCCTATCCTGAGCCATATGAATACAGTCCGAATTTTCACGGCCCCACGCCATATTTTTTTGGTTTAGGTTCCCGAGAATGACAAGAGATTCTTTTCCACAAAGTCCATATCGGCTGCGGTGTCCACCCAGCCTCACGTTCAGTGGATACCAGGAGGTTTACATCGGGAATAAAGCGGGAGTGGATTGAACTGACCACTTACCTCCATCAAGTTCCTCGATTATGAATGCATGGAACTCTAGCTCCATTCCCATTTCGCCGTCATAGCGTAAAGTTTAATTATGAATAGGGACGAATTTACCTTATTTACCTTTAACGTCAGAGCCCCTCAGGCAGCATTTTCCTTTCAGATTTATCGGGTGAGGGTTTACACTCATTTCTGAACTCTCTTACATCCCAAGAACACAGATAATTTTGAAGGGGTGTGACGCCTTGTAGTCATATCCCAAGAGATAAATATTCTTTATAGTTATGCTGTGAGGACCTCAAGTCGCACACAGAACATTTTACTGGACGGTATTCTATGCTTCACTCGCCATGCTGTCAATTTATTTTCGCTGATAATTGAAACGCGAGGAAAATAATTTAAAAATAAAAGATATGGGTAGGTAACAGGAGGATAGGAGGCAGGGTGGTCCCCAGAGCCGGTCTGGACGATGTGGAGAAGAGGAAATTCTGACCCTACTGATACTCGAACTCCGATCCCTCGGTCGTCCAGCCCTTAGGCAGTCGCTATACCGACTACACTATCCCAATGGTGGAGCTATACCTCCATTCCCTCATATGTCTTCACGGCGTGGTGCTAAATTAATTAGGCACTGGGACACTTTACTTTTACCGCGATTCTGTAACCGGTACCCTACCGCTGTCATTTCAAAACCACAACTGTAAACACGTTCTCTTAATAGGAGGAAGCGACATTCCGAAACTAAATGCCCTCTAAGTACTATAATATGGGGGGCACGCGGTAGCGTAGTTTGTTGAGGCATTATGCTACAAGCCGGAAGGTCACGGGTTCCATTCCGGCTGAGGATTTTTCAATTGACTTAATCCTTCCAGCCGCACTATGTCCCTGGGATGGACTCAGCCTCTAACAGAAATGAATACCAGGAATCTTCCTTGGGGTAAAGGGCGGCCGGCGCGTAAGGCTGACACCTTACTGCCATCTGTGAGCCGATTGTCTAAAGAAAATGTGGGAGCCTCGACCTCTCACAACCCTATGGGCGTCCATGGCCTGTTAGAGAGATAGCTTTCATTCATTAATATAGTACACTATTAAACTAAACTGTACCGTGGTCGGCCAGCCACGTACCTTAAAAGCGCAGGTACCAAACAAACCGTAAATATTCCGAGTGGTGTCTTCCAGTGGTTTCAGCAGAGATGTTGATTGGTCACTCTGACTCTACAAAAAGTATTGCTTCAACCCTTCACATGTGGTTCATGTTACGTTTCAGGGCGTCAGTTTGGAAGCTTTCTCTAGGAAACTAATGCTTTGACATTACTGTCAAACAGCCGACTAACGAACTCAAGAAAATTCGCGAAAAAACATGAATTACAACTGTATAACAATGCCATACATTGTTGCTATATCTCACCTCGTTCGTAAGTAAAGTAAAGAAAACTTAAATTCCAATCAAATAAAAAATTAATTAATGGCTTCCATGTAATTTAAAGATAGCACAAAAGATCAGCGACAGGCGTCAGTTTGCTTTCCCATGCCGAAATATGCCTCCAGCCCTATCCCGTCTTTTTATGGATGTCCTGAGGGAAATGACGTACAGGCAGGTGTATTCTGGACGACATAAAGCTGCCACGGCTACTGGACAGGTTCGGCAGCCCCGCCTCATCATCACCCTACAGAGATCGATATAGGGACGTGTTTGAATGTGCGGGGAACCTGCAACTTGAACTTTCACATTTCCGACATCCGTAACCTTGCTATCCGGCCATGCCTTCTCATGCAGTTTCTTCTGCCTCGCAACGCTCAATTCCGCCGTACTGATAACACGAAATATCTGTAATTCTTTCCATAAAGGTAAAGTTATCCCTGTTCTTAACCAATTAAGCACCACGCCATGAAGGCGTATGGGGGAGTGGATGTATAGATCCATGTTTTCTTGACTTCGACACTGGTTGGAGATGAGTGGTCAGCTTGACGCCCGGGAGGCTTTACCCGCGGGGAAAGATCCCTCGTTACCCATTGAATAGGAGGTTTGGTGGACCTCAGAGCAAGTGTGGACAACTTGGAGAAGTAAAACTTCTTGACCCCACCTGGACTAGAACTCCGATCCCTTAGACGTCCAGCCCGTAGCCAGTTGCTATACCGACTGAGCTATGCCGGCTCTCAATCCTTTCCTGTGCAGATTTTATTTAAGTAAATCTCTTGTTGTTATATTTATGCTATATATATTTTTGGTTGAACACAAAGTGCACATTTAAGAGAGTTTCAACAGATTCCTGTCTTCTGGGTTATGACCTGTGGAGTGTGGCAGATTGTGCTCTTCTGAATTGTATGGCCATATAATCCTGTAGATTGAACCTGCGTTTCAGAGCAACATGTTGCCTCCATTTTCATGGATTAAATTAGTCAGTTTGGATATATATTAATGTTGCAAGGGAAATTGAACCGATCACAGTGGCCTTGTTGTCTAATGCATGAATCGTATTCGCTCGCTCGAATCCTTTGCGACGGCCTGATTACTCGTCCAAGGAGTCCTACCGTATGTGTAAAAAAGATTACGAAACTGAGGAAGAGGCCACGGCACACAGGACTGTAGATCCGTTGATGAAAGAATGTAAGGAAAATTGTCATCTGCAAAGTGAATTCAGAGTTGGACTCTGAGAAATCGAAAGTGACGTAAGGAACCTGATGAAGAAAAAGTGGCACTGGATATCACATTCATAGTGAACAGCTCAATACTACGAGTATATACACATGATTTCATTAAAATTTATTGTTATAATGACGTGGGAGCCAGGATAGCTCAGTTGGTATAGTGACAAGATACAGGCTGGAGAGCCGGAATTTGATTCGTGGCAGGGTCAAGAAATTTTTCTCTTCGCCACAGCGTCCAGATCGGCTCTGGTGCACACCCAGCCTCATATCCAATGGGTACTGGGGGCTCTTTCTCCAGAAGTAAAGAGACCGGTGCGTGAAGCTGACCACTCACCGCCATCTGGTGCCAAGGTCAAGAATAGTGGAGCTATACCTCCGCTCTCCAGTATATCTTCACTACATAGCGCCTAGGCATGTACTGTCTTCGCTCGCTGGAAATCGGGATTGTAGGTTCGAATCCCACTCAGGGCATGGATGTTTAGTTTGTGTGTGTGCGTTTTTCTGTGTTTGTGTACAGGTAGAGGCCTTGCGACGAGCTGATCACCCGCCCAAGGAGTCCTACCGAATGTGTAAGATCTAGAAAAGCCGAAGTGAACGGAGAAGTTCATGGAGGTAGGCCTAGGTCCACTGGGGCTTTAGTGCCAAGGGAAAAAGGAAAAAAAAACACAGCGTTTAATTAATTAATTAAGCACAGGGAAAAATTTACTCATTTCTCTTTTTGGACAGTTTCGAAAGCATAACTTCTTAAAAATGGTGTGACACGCTTCTGATATTCATCTTCTCAAATGCCAAATTAATCGAAAACAGAAAAGGCAGAGAAAATGGACTGGTTTCATCTAGCTCAGCACAGGCTACATTGGGGGGGGGGCTGTCGTGAACATTGTACTATTCTTATTATTTTTAATTGCTAATGGGGTGGGACTAAGTCCCTTGTACTGCGGCCACTTCTGGCCTATTGTACCAGCCCCAGATGATAGGTGAGGGTGATTGTGGAGCAACTGGTGGAATGAAGTGAACATTGTGCTATATAAGGTTCTCACTTCTGCGACTATGAACTTAATTGTCCTCTGGGATGTGACGCCATGTAGTTTAGAAAAAAAAATGTTACCTACATCTTCAGTGAAGCTGGAGCGAGCATCTTAAGTAAGAAGGAAGCACAACATTCCTCCGAAACGTAAATACCTCTCTATTAAACAACACAGTGTCAATGAGGTTAGTTTGGCGACAGTGTTCTAGGCTTGAATTCGGAACGTACCCCGCTGGAATGCTGGCCAGGACACAGGCTATCCTGACTGAGATCTTTCGTTGTTTTCCTCAGTCCCTTTAGGCAAATGCCATGATAGTACCTGAATCAGTCCAAGATCGCTTCCTTCCTGATTGTTTCAAACTTGTAACTCTCCAATTATCCTACCATTCGAGCCCATATAGTCTGAGATACTGCCAGTAACGTAAAATAACCACAAGAACTATATGACGTCACACCACAGAAAATCAGTCTTCTTGTGAACGCAGTAATGATCCATCGGGCCCCATGTAAGCCGAGGAATATCTTGACTAGCGGAGCAAGTATTAGCTTCTAAAAAATGGATCTGCTCCATCGAGCTAGCTCACAGTACCTAAATATGGTAGCATGTAGACCCGTTACTAGGCAACGACCTTGAAACAAACAAAGAAACATTGGCTGCTAGGCAACAAATTTTCAATAAGCAAGTATACGTAGCCGTTACTGAGTAATGCCTTCTCAAACAAACATGTTCCTACGGAATCTATTGTGGTACAACAATAAACGGTGTTTTCTAAGCAGTCCGTACCGAGATGTTATGAGGAGGACGATTGGGAAGAGGCAGAGAATTGTAAGGGAGTCTGTGAAAAGAAGACTTAGTCGGTGCAGTTAGCACAGAAGCTGAAGAACCTCCACTGTTAAAAGACGTTACCATGGAACGACTGGCGAAGAAGCAGACCGAAAAATTTAACATGTGATGTAGTGATTTCTAAACTGTGGGGATGAGCGATGTCGCTATAATTAAGTGTAGTCACGAGTTGTATCTTGAAATTGTCAATAAATTGAATCTCCAATCTAAACACTCTACACGTGTACACGTGACGATATACATATCGCATAGGTAAATTACAAAAACAATCAATCCAAAATACTGGCTTGTGAAAGAGCAGTAGACAGATCTACTGAGATTAGTCCATACACTGTTCTAGAAAATTAATACTCGTATATAAAGTCTGAAGTTTTCGAATAGAATTTTTATTAGAAGTAGGTGTGTTACACACTGCTTTTAAACAAATGCCGTCCACGAATACACCTTAGAAGTCATAAACACCCCTGAGTCATCTTTTTAGATGTACGTCTTTTGTCTTTCTTCTACCCATCGATCAAAATAATACTGGCGGTTTACTTGCTGTTGTATATGTGAAAAGGTCGAATAATATTTTTGTTTAATCAGTATTCAGTCTGAGAAAAGGGATGTATTCGTGTTAACGATCGACAATTATGTGAACTGCGACTATTATTTATAACATCGTAGTTAGTAGTACGACACTCTTTGACATTTGGCAATTATTTGAAATTTCTGCGTTAGTGCGTACGTGACTGCTGTTTGAAACTTCTCCTGTTACTTCTGGTTTACTATTTGAAATGCAATCATCATTTCAGTCACTGAACCGAGTAAGCTGTCCCAGCTCCAAAACTAGAACTGAATGGAAACCTGGGATAACTCACTCAGTATGCCGACTAGGTTATGAAATGGACAACCGAAGAGTCGGGGTTCGGTTCCCGGCAGAAGCAAGACATGTTTTCCTCAACAGCGTCCGAACTGCCTCTGGGGTTCACACAGCCTCATACTCAGTGGATACCGGTAATTTTACCCCCGAGGTAAAGGGGCTAGGGCATGAAGCTGACCACTCTTAATATCAAGGTTAATAATGTGTGGAGCTATACCTCCACTCCCCCATATACATTGCCTGGTGCTTAATGAAACTCACCTAACAAGTTGATCTAATGGCTGTTCAACTCACTTCTAATCTAATACTTAATTTTTTTTGTTTGTTCGTTATACATTTCCAGATTGTTACACCTATTTCGACGAAATTTGATATGACATTAACTGACCTCCACGGGAAAGTTTTTGACACCTGAAGATCTACCCATTCTTTTTAGTTTATGTGTCCCACCCAAAGATTATGAAAACCTCTCAAAACCATTTTCTTTGCTTACTTCTCAACAATCATCCGTCATAGTACAGGGTTATTCAAAAAGAATGAACCGATTTCATGACGCATTGCTTCAGTTCTCAAGCATCGTCATGGAATGAGTCAGTGACCATTTGAAAGAGGAGTTATCTAAGTTGTGAATGGCTGCCACAGGGGCGCTGAAGTCGCGTCGTTCTTCCGGCAACGTTCAGTTGTTCGTTTACCCTCGGAATGGCGAGTCCTCAGCAAAAGGCGCTCTGCGTTCTTGAGTTCGCGAAAACAAATTCGGTTGTCACGGTGCAGCGTGCTTTTCGAAGGCGATTCGGCATTAATCCGCCCTGTTCTAAGAACATTCGACGGTGGTTTCGACAGTTTCAAGAGAGTGGGTGTCTGTGCAAAGGACAAAGTCCAGGACGACCACGAATCTCGGAGGAACAAGCGGCGAGAATCCGTGCTGCGTTTGAGAGGAGCCCGCGGAAGTCAACAAATCGAGCTAGCCGTGAGCTTGCGATCCCTCAATAAACTGTCTGGCGTGTGCTAACAGTACGTCTACATTTAAAACCATACAGACTGCAGCTCGTTCAGGCACTTACCAATGACTACAAAAGGAAGCGGATGGAATTTTGCGATTCGATGCTGGAGATGATGGAAGACGAAACCTTCATTTCACGTTTAATTTTAAGTGATGAAGCGACTTTTCACTTGAGCGGCACAGTCAATCGTCACAATGTGCGTATTTGGGGAACAGAGCACCCACATGAAACAGTTGAGCACGAAAGAGATTCCCCTAAGGTGAACGTCTTCTGTGCCGTGTCTCAGGACAAGGTTTATGGTCCCTTTTTCTTTGAAGGAAACACCGTTACAGGACAAACCTATCTCGATATGCTCCAAAACTGGCTCTTCACTTCACTGCAAGCAGATTCGCATGACTTCATTTTTCAAGAAGATGGAGTACCGCCCCATTGGCACCTGATGGTCCGAACTTTTTTAAATGAAAAACTGTCCCAGCGATGGATTGGTCGGAAGGGGGCCAAAGACCTTGCTCTTCGTGCTTGGCCTGCGAGATCCCCAGACCTCACCGTGTGTGATTTCTTCTTGTGGGGACATGTAAAAGATCACGTTTATGTTCCGCCGCTACCCACTAACCTCAATGACCTTAAACATCGAATTACAACAGCGATTAACTCAGTGCATCGTGATATGCTGATACGCGCCTGGGAGGAATTCTCTTATCGCGTTGATGTTGCCCCTGCTGCAGGTGGTGCCCACATTGAACACTTGTAAGACAGGAAACAAAAGATGATTGTGAGTAGAATACTTGTGACTTGGCTGGAGTTTTGTATTACTTTCCTTTAATAAAATATTGCATTTTTTTAATAAGCCTGTATACTCAGGTGTTCTGCATTCAACAGAATTTATAAAAATACCTTTCTCTCTGTATGTCCATCTGTTATACCTTTGAGGGTATCACAAAAGTAAGGCTATCCCTATAATAGGCCGTGGAGGCCCATAGGGTCGAGACGTCGAGTCTCTTACATTTTCTAGACAATCGGCTCACAGATGGCGGTGAGGTCGGCCTTAAGCGCCGGCCACCCTCTACTCCACCGGAAGATCCTGATACTCATTTCTGTTAGAGGCTGAGTCGACCACAGGACCACAGTGCGGCTGGAAAGATATGGTCAATTAAAAAAACCAATGACCCCATCAGGAATCCAACCCGCGAACTTTCGGCTGGCAGCATAATGCCTCAACCAACTACGCTACCGCGTGGTCCCAGTATTAATCTCTAGTTTCCAAAAATGAACGGAAATTATTTTTCAAAATGTTCAATTAAAAATCAGTACTAACGTTTCAGTGTATTTATTATAGTTCCTAATTAGACGTGTGCATTATACCGGGGCGACATCTGGTAGACCAGCTAATTCCGTCATGATCAGATTCTACTGATAATGCTGCTCTAGGAAGGCGGTCAAACAAATGTCCCTTGCTATATGCACAGGCTCCTTCTCTTCTGTTCACATCACCCCCTTCCTGCGAACATGTCAGAATGACAGTGCAACGGAGTTCCGAGTACTGAGGCTGTCATCAGATTGAAATGTGACTCTGACCTCTCGCTGCAACGTTAATGGCTCTAGTAGCTGAATAATCGTTAGCGATTATGGAAGTTCCATCAACCGGTATGCCCTCTGCTGTGGTATCTCAGTATTTATGACTAGCTTATGGACAGGATAGTAGAACTGGGGTTCGAATCTCGGCAGGGGAAAGAGATTTCCCTCTTCTCCAGTGTCCAGACTGTCGCTGGGGCTCCCTTGCTTCCTATCCATTATGTACTGGAGCTTCTTTCTCCAAGGGTAAAGTGGTCGGGGCGTGAACATACAACTCCATTTAGTGCCAAAGTTATTAAGAATGTATCAAGCTGCATCTCGACCGCGCCATAGCTCAAGCGGTTATTCGTTGGCTTCCCACCGCGGCGGCCCGGGTTCGATCCCGGGTCTGGTCAAGTGGGATTTGTGGTGGACAAAGTAGTGCTGGGGCGGGTTTTCTCCAAGTACTTCGTTTTCCCCTGCCAATCTTCGTTCCGCCAACTGCTCCACAATCACCCTCACCTATCATCTGGGGCTGGTACAATAGGCCAGAAGTGGCCGCAGTACAGGGGATTTAGTCCCAGCCAACTAGCAATAAAAGAAAAAAGCTGCATCTCCATTTCCCCACTTTAACTTCAGGGACAGGTGCTTACTTAAGCAGATGGAGAGCTTTCTTATTATTTAAGAGCAAACCAACCCATATGCGCTCTATCGTCAGAAAATGCTGCTACATTTTCGGATTTGAAGTTGTCACAGCAGTGACTATGAAAAGTGGTACCATCTTGAAGTGACGCCGATATTTGGAAGGAACATAATGCATCTATCTTCAGGGGCAAAGAGTACACCAAGGAAACAAATGGCAACATGTATGCAGCTGGCTGAATACTAGGGATCCTTCACTGGACTCAGGCAAGCAAAGGGACTCATACAAGGACCCTCTACTAAAAGAGCGAAGGAACTGTTGAAGTTAAACAGGAGCCAGCTACGATGGGTGGTAGGACTACTTACAGGACACTGTCACCTCAAAGGACACCTTTTCAAACTGGGACTAAGTAACAGTCCAAATTGTGAGAGGTATCAAGAAGAAAGTGAAAGAGCCACACATATCCTGTGTGAATGTGAGGCCTTAGCATATTTAAGATTGCGTCACTTGGGTCAATATTTTATGGAACCAAGTGACTATTTCGATGACTCCATGTACAAAATCCTACACTTCATTTGAAGCGCACGATTGTTGAGGGGATAATCAGAAGGAGAGGCACAACAGATCACTGTGGTTGTGGTGCAAGGGCCAAGAAAGCCCACCCCTTATACATTCATTCATTCATGCAGCTGGCTGCTTGGCATACTCTTCAGTCCACCTGACTATATCTTGCTGGTTGCTCACATGGTTTCCCCTTTGACCCTGAAAATAGAGGCAGTGCCTTTCTCCGAAACACTGGTGAACTCCTACAGTCCATCTTGTAGTTACCTAGCTCAGGGGGAGAAACCTGACTCCTATCAGGTCATGCTGACTGGTCGCAACTTTGGTGACCAGGAGCGCTACTTAGTTGCACACCATCCATATGCAAATGATACCAATCGACTGTTCTCAAAGGAGTTATTGGTAACGGCACTAATAGTGTTACAGATGTACAGTAGTAATCAACTTATGGGTATCACTTGGGTTCGGCCCTGTTTACTAAGACCTAACTGTTTGAGAAAAGAAGCAAATGAGTGGTCTGAGATATGCCAAGTGCGTGTGTCCCTGGTGAGTGAAATTTTCAATGTTCCAGGCAGAATCTCTGAAGATAGGCATCTGTCCTGGTTCACATAAATTCTGGTGAAAGCCATCCCACTTCAGATTTTGATTGGCTGGGCTGGGCAAGCTGGGAGGCTCTTCAAATTATAAATAAAAACTTGAGTGGTTAGAGGTTAAGGGTGAACTCAGCCACCAGCTACATATCTGTCAAACTAAATCTAGTGTAGTGTGGGTCCAGAAAACCCCTGCTAAAATTGCGACTTCTGTACCAATTAAATTTTAGGATTTTGAAAGAGCTTGGTTTTGTATTTCCCATTAATATTTATAATTTGTTGTCCTATTCAATTTCTGTTCATATATGCCTCTTTGGAAGTTGCTCTTCTCAAAAATTAGATACAGGTACTCATTATATGCAAATTTGAAAAATGTAACTTCATTTTAATGCAATCAACTTATTTAGATTAATTTCCATCAACAGTGCTCACTTTAATGCAAATTACTTGTTGATCAGCTGAGAGGCAGGAAGAAATGTTATCCTCTAAACTATAGCTAAGTGGCTTAAGCAGTCCCTTTTAGTGAGAGTTTCAATATAAGAAACAGTAGGATTCATTGTTAACTCCATAAATTTGATGCTTCTTGATTTACTGTCTGTAAGGAATGGGTGAAGTTTACAAATTGTGAAGTTTAATGTGTGATATTCTCTATTTATGGGTTTCCCATCTCTATGACATCCAAACATTCTCCTCTTTGTTCTGAATCCCTCTCCCCTTCATTATTTGCATTACTTTCATAACCGAGCATGTCACCATGTATTTACATAAGATATGATCTAAAAGTGCTACGACTGAAAATCTGAACCTTCTTCTATAAAATTTATTTACGTTCATTCACAGTATCCTCACTGAGTCTCATAACATTCCAGCTGACTGAAACCGCTGCTTCAGTACACACCACAGTATCAGATCAATTGCCTTACAGACTCTCTTACTAATAATGTGAATTGCTGTAACACCACAGCAGAATTATAACTATGATACTGATATAAATTTTAATTTCATGACAAAATATTCCTTTCAAAATATTTTATCCTCAGAAGAAATAACATTTTTCAGTGTCAAACCAGATACTACAATGAATCCTCCATTTATGATCTCCTTGGAGGGCAGTGGATTTTAACACTAAACTCAAAAATCTTAAATGGAGACAATTTAACATTAAAACTGACTTGGCACTATATAAAAAAATCTGGGTGCAAACTACAGAACATTTATTTTTAAAAATTATACAAAACACATTGAAAACGAACATTTTATTTGCATTTTTCACACAATACAGTAGTATCTGCCCTAACTAATCATACACTATTTACTATGAAGGAAGTTTGTGATAGTCAGGATCATCAAAGATCAGCTTTCTCTTGGGTGGATTAGGATCACTGTCAGCTGTAAAGACTGTTAAGGAAAACATATTGAGTAAACTTGATTCTTATAGAAACCTAACACAACTGATTTAAATCCTCATTAACTCTTACAAACAAACAAACTCTGTGGCCTGTAGTCTGCAAGAGAACTATAACGACCAAGTGACTGCCGCTTGCCAACTTTTGCGGACAGAGGGTGTCACAAGGTCAGCGCAAAAGATCCCCATGGCCGTTAATTTCGGTTTTCTAGACCAGAGGAGCTATTTCCTTGAAATAGCTCTTCAATTATCCCCATGAGGCTCCAGACTCACTACTTGTCAGAAAATCTGGCAGCGTCGGGAATCGAACCCGGAACCTCTGTATCTGTAGCCAGGAAATCTGACCCTAGACCACAGAGGCGGTCCAGTAACTCTTACCACACTTTAAAATTTAGTAACTTAACATTAATTTAATGAATACACAACACAAAATAACAAACATACAAGCTAAATGTTAAACAAAACAGTGATAAAGATAATGTACATGACATAAATTACTAAAACATCAACATCCGGGTTTTACTCAAAAACTGATGACTAGATCAAATCACAATATTCTGTATCCATAATAATATATATCTTCACTGATTTACCGATACAAACTATACTTTGCCGCATTAATAATTAGTAACCTACATACCTTTTTTCTTTCGATCCTGGATCTACTTAATCTTTTGCCTGTAAGCTCTTAGATTTTTAGAAGTAAAAGTAATGATTAAGTTTTTCTTGCAATTATTCACCACAATGTGAAGACATAGTGGTGGAGTTACAGGTGAAGGTATAGTTTAACCCGTTCTTAACCACAACACTAGATGGAAGTGAGTGGTCACCTTCATGCACTGCCGATTTTACCTCTAGAAAAAAAAAAAAAGAGTCCTTGGACAGAAGGCTGGCTGGGCCCTGAGCCAATCTAGATGTGATGGACAATAATCAAATCTATGTGCCTCCCTGGAATCAAATGCCAATTCTCCAGTCTAGCCTTTAGCAGTGCTAGAGAAAATTTTAACTAAAGTGGAGAACTAAATCTTTCCTCCCAAAAGGTAATTCTGGCATGATACATGGCAGAATGAATCTAGAATTCAATACGGATTTTGAACTGACATTTTTTCAGGAGGGTTCAACTGAAATATGAGATTGAGATTAGGATTAAAATACAGATTAATATTTACGACCCATTCTCAGGTTATTTCATGTTATCCAATGATGCTGTTTCAACTGCATATGTTATGTAGTGCCAGATTCATAAATTATATAACACAGTATATAAAAAAAGGAGAATTTTATCAAACATCTATCAAGCTCTATTTTAATAGGTTTTCTGATATATAAAGGATATTTGTGGAGCAATTTGAAGATGCCGGTACCAATGGCCATGGGAATTCCCATGATTATGGATTCGCTCACTCCTGTAATAGCATCTTTCTGGCCATGGTATGCTGCATCAAACAAATGATCAGCAGTCTTCTCAAACTGAAAGTAAAATGATAACCAGCAACATAACTTGGACGGTATGTGCCAGTAATTAGCTATGCTTCTTAGTAAATTAGGCTGAAAGACTTAATTTCATGGTAACAACCTAGCTTAACCATGTAAGCAATAAATTTGCAGATTTAGCTGTTGAGGGGTTAAAACAATGGTGGAAGTAACCATGCGAGGATTTTGCTTGAAGAAATTGTTGGCACAGTGAAGCTTGACGAACAGGTCAAGGAATGTCTGAAGGAATGAGTGCGCAGATCAATAACTCCAACAACTAGCCTCCTGCAAATATGGAGAACTGCGCACTACAGCTGATGCTAATCTGTTTTTGATGCAGAAAATGCTTAATTAACCAAAGCATTTTCCTGTTACTTAAGCTAATATGTGGAAAGATTACCGAAGCCAAATTGAGGACTGACTCCTTCATCTTTGAAAGACCATGGCGAGTGATACCCAAGACTTCACCTCGGCTAGTCATCAGATCTGCGACTAACATAGGATGACGCCTATCAATGCTCATCCCATGGTTTTCCATAACAAGTTTAATTTCTGTCATGATAGTTGCTCTGAAATGATAAAAATTTCCTTACATTGACACCTGTAATAACTTCATTCAGAACTATGATTACGTGAACTGACACTTCATTCAACCAATTCCTAACAATTACAAGCAAATGGATTGAAAAAGGATTAACCCCATAGTTAGGGGCTCTATGGGACTGAAACTGCATTTCTGAATTCTCTAGAAAAACTGTATACTGTATCCCACAAGAGGTGATGTTTTAGATCATCTTTATATCTGTTTTTCATACACATCAAAAAATCTGAAGAGGCAATATTTTTTAACTGTTTAAAACTGTATTAAATATGAAAAATAAATAACACCAGATACTAGACAATAATTTTATACATAGAGAGGTTAAAGTTGAATGTCATACTCATTTGGGGGGGGGGGGGAAACATGTTATTTAAATTACTCTAATTCAGAAACTATTTCATGTAGAAAATTCATTTTGGTGTAGATTATAAACTTCTTAGAATCATTGTCATTAAATATTAGAATCAAACAATCCTTGATTAAATGTGCTCAAATGCTTAGATTATGATTTAAGGTTCTGAGTCTGTGGTAATTCCTTTCAGATCCAAAAGTTGGTTAATATTTCATTCAAATTCACCTATGAGTATACTTGCACTTTCTGTTAACAAACACGAAGCTATTTAAAAATGACATAACTTGACAAAAATGTGCACTCTGCAAAGCATATAATACATAAATAACATTTAATTTACTGATTTTTATGAAGTTTGTATTTATCACGGCTTGTAGTAATTAAATTCTTCCACATATTACTGTCTCTGGCTTTGTTATGCTATTTGATTGGTACTGTCTCTGAAACAGCATGTCATACATTATATTCACAACATATAACATTCCCCTTATTAATGTTTATAGTTTCTGTTAAAACATTTTCCATATAGTACATCCTTAATGCAACTAAAATATTGTAGCGGTTTGAAAGCAGAGCAACGGGGAGAAGAGAAACAGTAGCGGGACAAAAAGAAGATGCTACAAGAACAGCCTCCAAAGAAAAGGAACGGGGTGCACCATTAGACTCTTCGGGATGAACAGCCTTAAGGAGGGAGCAGTGTGACATGTTGCGCAATGGAGAACCCCTCCCTACCCAGCAGCAACGTGGCAACTCACGCCACAGTGACGTGGCGGATGAGGCAGCGCTCCCCCCTCCGCGGTGACGTAACGCGCAACGCCGCAATTGCTACGTACCCGTAACCAACTTCCAACAGCGTTGCTAAGTAACAGGCAAACACAGCCACTATATAAGAGAGCTGCACTGCCTGCGAGCGGAGTTGAAATATAGCAGCAGTCGCGACAAGAAGACCCGAACGCGTGGTTACAAGATTTTATGTGACAGTGTGCGATAACTAAGAAGTCAGCGAGTGGAAGACTTATTGTGTGCTTTCGAGACTTTGTGTGTGCTGTAGTACAGTTATATTGGGAGTGTGTGATACAGAGACTTGTATAGCTCCCGTACTGTGAACGTGGAGACTACTGAAGACAGAGTGAATTGATTTGCGAATAGGGTTATAAATCGTGAAACCCCGCAACAGTGTAAACAGATTATTGTGAATAGGGTCATAAAGTATGAAACCCCGCAACTGTGTTATAAATAATTGTAGCCATTACTTGTAGGTTGTTGAATAAACCAATTAACAATCTCTACG
Source organism: Cryptotermes secundus (assembly GCF_002891405.2). Taxonomy (NCBI): domain Eukaryota; kingdom Metazoa; phylum Arthropoda; class Insecta; order Blattodea; family Kalotermitidae; genus Cryptotermes; species Cryptotermes secundus. The sequence goes on from NW_019737392.1 coordinate 431,163, forward strand.
GCGTCTTCAGTAACGAGACACGTTACAGTTAGGAGGGGTTCTCCATTGCGCAACATGTCACACTTCTCCCTCCTTAAGGTTGTTCGTCCCGAATAGCCTAACGATGCACCCCCGTTCCTTTTCCTTCCCGCAGCTGTGCTTGCAGTGTCTCCTGTTGTTTCGGCTACTCCTCTTGCAGCGACTATTCTTCGTCCATTACATCGGCTCCCCTCTTAAAACAAAGCTCGTCTCGAGCAGTTCCCTCTTAACTTGCCAGAAGATCCCATTCATCCATCGCTTTCTCCCATGGCACATTCACTCTCTCTGGGGAGGCCGGTTCTTCTATTTTACCGGCTCCTCTTCTGTGCCCTGCTTCTTTCTTTTGACCTTCATGTAAGGTGGTAATCCATTATATCAACTGTGGTCTAATATTACATCAGACTGAGAAATAGTACGTACTTATAATGCCAAATTTTGTAACAATCTGTTCATCCAAAAATGCATGTGTTATATGGACAGACATGACAAAGTAATCAGAGGTACACATAGTTGCACATCATAGCTAAAAAAGTGGAAGGAGTTCAAAACTACTGAGTATTTTATGATTGAAGAGAAAGTTTGTTCAAGAATTATGTTACAATGTATCAAAATCTAGTGCTGAAACAGTATGTTATCATTTATGTCTTGCTTTTGTGTTGGTTAACTGTTGACGTTAGTCCCTGAAGACTGAGTCTGTGTTTACCTTTGAAATGACACTCACATACACATGATGCAACAACCCAAAAACAGAATTACAGAAGTGATATGCCTTTGTCATTATGTATGTCTCCTGATTCTTTGTAAATTTTCATCTCACACTTCATTCTGAAACTAGGAGTTTAAAACAGAATATATGATGGTACATTATTACAAAGAGCTGACACTTTCTGTAACTAACTTTCTAATATACCTCTACATTCCTTATTTTACCTGGCTGCTTCAATGCCCAAGGTTGTAAAAACCTCATAGGTGTTGTTTGAGGTAGTAGAGGTTCCTTTGACTCCAGGTGTTGCCATAACTTCTCGCAGGTTATCTCCTTCCACAAACAATTTATACCGAGTCTGGCCACCTGAATCATCATTATGTATCACAGCACGGTTTACAGAAGGCAGTCCCTAAAGAAAAACATATCATCGTTACAGTTACCATGAGGGATGAGGCAATCATGATATCCTTCGTGGTATTATTCTAACATTCACCTGATAGGTCTGAAGTAAAACATGAAAATACTGGCAAAACAGTTAGTGCCCCAACTGAGGCACTGGCTTTCTGACAAACAAGTCATGTGTTTGTACTGACCTGCTTGGTACAAAGGGTGAAATACAGATCCTTTCTACATTAGTTCTACTTTCGAACCACCATACCTCAGAAATGAATACAGCTATGAATATGAAACAATGCACATTGTATTAGACATTTTGTCCCGTACACGTTCCAGTTTTAAAAGCATTCCGAATGGAATCTTCACACAATATAACCATGGCAACATCTGCAAAATCCATTCTTGCAGTTCATCATGGCTTTCTGGCAGAGGGTGGGCCAACACATTAAACCGTGACATAGTCCCATAGTAACAATTCCGCTGTGGTCAAAACCAGGTGACTGAGACAGACTAGAAAATGGGCCCTGTTCAACCATTCCACACTCAAAGGAAGGTCTGCATCAGATGTCCCACAGATATATGTGGGTTCTCTGTTCTTCATATCCCATTACTTTGTAACTGATGTGGAACTTGGCTGCATAGCATGGTGACTGTTCAAAAATTTGATCTCATTTAGGAAAACCTTGTACCACTACATCCACACAGATTACTACTTTAGTATGGCATGAATGTTCTCACACATTAATGTATTATACCCATAAGTGGAGGCAGTAGAAGATGGGTGATGGTTATGCAGTAGCATAGACTGTAACATGGTGGAAGATAAACTAAATACCATCATTACATGTTCACTACCTTCAACGAACACTTTATTTCACAGTTTAAACAACTTGTAACATTAAAAAATCAAGTTAATAGCTCAAAGGTAACAAAGTATGTCTCCACAATGAGCACTACAAAATTAAAGCTGTTTAGGGAAATAACTGCTGTTTATTGTGAGAACCATATGAAACTCATAAATACATTATGTGCACACAATGCAGAGTTTTTGTATGATAAAGTAGTCACTACATATAGAATCAATGAGCTTTAACTTGTTAATTACTTCAGGAGAGAAACAGACAACAGTGGAGTATTGTACAAAGTTTCCAAGTTGCAAAGTGCATTGCTGAGGCATTTGGTGTTGGAATTAGAGCACTGCAATGCATTCTCTGTCAGGGAAATATCTGTAACTTACACACAGTAAACAATAATGATATAAAAAGGGTAGAATTTCTCTTCACAATTAATTACAGAATCAGATTCATAGCAGACAAAACAGGATAAGCAATAACATTCTCTTAACTTCACATCTTTGCAGTTGGCTCTGGCAGCATGACTAACAGTTACATTAGAAGTTTTAAATTTAAACTATTAATTCTTAATACATATAATCTCAGTGTTAAGGAGCATAAAGCAAAGACAGAAAGAAAAGAGCAGTGAAGAACCATACATCACCTTGATGACAACTTTAGGCACAGTTTCTTTGAGAGTTTGCAGTTGATAATTGAGAGTAGACTTTGACTTCCCTGGTTTCACAGTTATGATTGAGTCACTAACCACCGTGACTTGTTGTGGTTTCAACTTTAGGCGTGATGTACAGATGCTGCAGAATAAAAAATGTGAACAGCAAAATCCATCTTCCACAACAGAGCTAAATATGGTACATGGAATAGAGAAAAGGGAAGACATCCACACACTACATGTACCATGTGTACACTAGGCATTTCATTATATGACAAAGGACATTTCTGGAGTCATAAATATAATTTGCACCATAATATAAATCAATGCTTCATGCAAGTCTTTCTCTAAGCACTATTATTATTATTATTATTACAATATGAAAAAAAAATACAATGTTGCTACTGAATGATCTAATCTTTGTACAGAACACAATGTCAATCAGATTGCACTCTTGCTTTGTGTTTGGAAGGTCCCAGTTTCAAATCTTGGCCCACAGTATTGGCTAACCTGCAAAAGGTTTATTATGGTTTTCCAAAATCCCTTCACAGAGATACTAGGACACTGACTCAAACTAAGCCATGATTACTTCAATCCACATCCAATTCATTATTCATAATTAGCGTATAATTCAATGCTATGCTGTCTACGGTTTTAAAAGTGTTGTCAAATAGGACATAAACAAACAAAACAAAACAAATTCCGTGGCCTGTAGTCCACAAGCAAACTATACTGACCAAGTGAGCGCCACTTGTCGGCGAAGTTAGTGCCAACTTTAGTGGATAGAGGGTGCTACGTGGTCAGCACAACAGATCCCCAAGGCCGTTAATTTCAGTTTTCTAGACCAGAGCTGCAATTTCCTTGAAATAGCTCCTCAGTTATCCTCACAAGGCTGAGTGGACCCCATTCCAGACCCACTACTTCTCAGAAAATCTGGTAGTGCCAGGAACTGAACTCAAGACTTCTGGATCTGAAGCCAGGAACTCTAACCACTGGACCTTAGAGGTAGTAGTTAAATAAGCCATACATACATAAATAAAACAAATTAATCTTTGTGTACTGTAGGACAAAAGTTGTAATGTTTCAAATGTTCATCATTAGACGGCACTTCTCATTTCTGTTGCATTCTGCTCCTACCTTCATGAATTCTGTACAAGCCAAATTATATTACTGAAATATGAATTCTTGGACCTCAGGTGAAATGGACTTTATACTTAAGTTTTATAGACTTGCAAATTAGTTCATATGTCACTTGACTGAATCATTTACAGGACGAAATACAAGAGTAATTCAAGAAGTAAGGGCCCCTTATATTTTATTTAAATAAAATAACAACTCAGACTAACTCATGAGGCTGAGATATAGTCTCTCATATTAGCTTTACTCCTCCACAGTCACCAAGTTTGTTTAGACATTTATCATAATGATATATCAATTTGTCAAGTCCTCCATAGAAAAATAAATCTGTGATTATCCCAGAAAACAGTAATCACTTTCCCTGGAGACTGCACTGTCTTGAACTTCGTTTTGAGTGGAGAGTGAGAATGCTTCCAGGTCACTGATTCAGCCTTGTTTTCTGGGGTGTAGTGGAAGATCCAAGTCTCATCTCCTGTAACAGTTATGCCTGAGAATGCTTCACCATGCTCCTCATAATGATGATGAAGCACCAGGGAGGGTCCCAGAGAAAGTGATAGCTACTGTTTTCTGGGATGTTCATCGAGTTCTTTTGGTTGATTTCACACCTTCTGGTTCAACAGTAAATGCAGCTGCTTGTCAGGATGCTCAAAAGAGACTTAAGGAGGCTATTTGGTGCAAGAGACCAAAATTGTTGACCAAACAAGTTCTTTTGCATGACAATGCTCGACCTTACAGTTCTTCCACAACCATGAATCTTTTGAATTCCTGGAGCTAGGAAATTCTTCCACATCCACCATATAGTCCTGATTTAGCACCGTCAAACTCCCATCTCTTCCCAAAGATGAAAGAGCACCTCAGAGGTCAGTGCTTCTCTTCCAATGAAGATGCTCAAAATGAAATCAAGAATGGTTATGTGCCAAGGACAATTTTTTTCTATAAAGGGCTTGATAAACTGATATATCACTATAAGTGACTAGACATACTTGGTGACTATGTGGAAAAGTAAAGCTAATATCTCAAAGTATTTCAGCCTCACAAGTTAGTCTGTCTGTTGTTATTTTATTTAAACACAAAATAGGGACCCTTACTTTTCTAGATACCATCACAGATACAAAGCAACTTTTCAAATAGAATTTTCTTACATAAATAAACAATGACCAAAGAATGTCACATTGAACCACCTTACCTGAAACGAATAGATTCTGCATCAACTTCCAACTTCAACAAACGAATACGATCAGTATCCAATTTAATGAGGAGGAAACAATCATCTGGGAGATAGAGTTCCTCAATGTACTCTGACACCTGTAGGGTTGAGAACTATTATGGAATCTGTATGTAATAAATCTTCTGAAAAATGTTTAATATTTAAGTATGTGGAATCAACAATGAGAAAGCAGAAATGTCAGAATCAGGAACAGAATAAATTTTGGAAGTGTCTGTTATTATTCAGTTAAATATTTGTTATATCATGTCAGCTCTCTAAAGCACTAAATATTAAGATACACAGAGCAATAATTTTGTCACTTGATTTTTGATGTAAAACATTATACCCGCCCCCACACGCTTCACTTCCACGCTGTGTATGCCTCGACTAAATTCAGCAGAATGAGTCTTATATCCCAGGGGTACACGGGTGTTGGCTCGCTTACATCGTTTTTTTGGATGCGGGCTCGATCGGTTAACCCCCTAGCACAGGTTCCACATGAACACCCTCACTCCCTGGCTTCTACTCCCAAACTCCCCGGCTTCCACTCACTGACTAACTCCTTACCCCCGCTGCTGCTTCCAGAAACCACGTTCTTAGCCATCTCGAACTTTCCACTGGGAGGTTTTCATGACCAAATACATGGACCCCTTCCGGTCTGCACACCATCTAGAACGTTCTCGATCCACAGGTCCTCCACCCCCACAGGCACGGACGAAAGAAGGTATACCTACCCCCCCTTGAATGCAATGGACTCACCAACCTCCCTTCTGTCCCTCGCAACAAAAGGCCAATTCAGAGGACCATGATCCCTCCGGGGCATCTCATTTCTACAGCTAAACTTAACCGTTACTTACAAACAAATAAGACTTTCCGTGAAGGATGCGTACAGTTACAACATGGTCTCTTACATTGAGGGAAGAAAAATAAACAGTTTGTAAATAAAACACTCAGGTATGGATTTGAATCTAAGTATATAGCAATTAGATAATATAGGATTTTACATAATACAGAACAGAAAGTAAATGTTTCAGTTATACTACAACACAGTGAACTAATGTTATGAAATCCTAATTATGGAAGATTCTCTAGTGGAAAAAGAGGAGGGAAACGTGAAGTACGATGGAATCCGTCCTATAAAGTTTCTTTGATGTGCAGTGATTTGCATACTAAATTGAGGAAAATATTAAAGAGAAAAGTTAACACTGAAATTATAAATCTGAGATCACTGAAACTGAGTAATAAATAAGGGAATATGTTAAACTGAGGAACATTACATGTGAGTTCCACTGTACTGCATATGCCACACTGGAGGGCAGAGAAATGTTTTGAGGCAAACACTGTTAAGAAAGCATATAGTTAGGCAAATGCTATCACAGCCAAATTCTTCCAGAATTTTCCTTACCTCTCCAAGCACTGTCTTCTCTATACGACCTTTGACTCTTCTAGCAAACTCAGCATCTGTATCATTCTCAAGATGAGCAGTAATAATTGGAGTGCTAATTATTTTGCTCGCATTAATTATTTCCTTGATCCTGATGGAAAATATTAAACAAAATTTAATGAACTACAAAAAGAAAAAAGTCACCAAGTTTCTGTGTGCTGTGTTCTTAGCTCTAGACACAAGATTCAAGCAAGCTAGCACAAGCAGTAACACAGTAACACAGTTGGCTTTTATTCAGTAGGTGTTCAACTCAAATGTTGGTTAAGACACCAGCAACAATGACTCCATTTTTTCACAGTTTCTTAAGTTCCTTCAGGCAAATACTGGGATAGTACCTCAACCTAGGCCATGATTGCTTTCTTCCACATCCTTCCCAATTCATTATTCACTATCATACTACAAATGAATGCCATAGAGTCTGAATTGCTGGCAGTGACAAACCATAAATAAATAACACTGACATTTATTTATTTATGGTTAACATAATGATGCTGTCAGCAGCTCAAACTATAGACTAAGATTGTAGGATGAATAATGAATGAAGGACTGGGAAAGAAATGGAAACAGCCATGTCCTATTTCAAGGTTCTGTCCTGGCACCCATCTGAATCTCAAGAAAACCATGAAAAAACTCAGTCAATACAAAATTCAAGTCCAAAATGTTACCATTTGGGTCACCTTGCATGATGAATATTTAAATTTACTTTTTTATTGCTATGATAACTAACATCACAGTTGCTGATATCACAAAAAGATAAATAAGATACAAGCTCTAACATCTAGAATGGTGCAGGAAGAAGTTCCTGTGCATCATGTGATAAATGTTGGAACCACTGAAGAAAGAAACTGTCACCTGCTGTGAATGTACTAAAAACTGACACCACAACAAAATTCAATGAAAGTAAGATAAAATCTACTTTATAAAAAATAACTATACATAGGTACTAGTATTTGATTTGTTTCATCGTGGTCCGTCACACTAACAATATTATAAAAGATTAATTAATTCCACCCAGTGTGATGAGTTTTTTCCTTTTTAATATTTTATCCTTAACATGTTTCTGTCTTATAGACCATCTTCAGAAGGATATCAATACAATTAGAAACCACTATTACAATATATTTTCTGAATATTAATATATACATACAATGTTATCATAATACTAGTACAAAATCTAATGTTTTTAACAACTACAGTGGCTTGTACTAATATGTTAAAATATTTATAAATTGCATTTAGTATGTTGAGAAATATTTTGTTAAAATTTTTAAACCAAATTGGTTTGTGCCCTTTTTATTCCTTCCCTTTGAAGGAAGCCAAGCATCTACTGCCTTGTGGTTCTGTCCTTTGGAGAACAGGATTCTTTAGTGTCTTCCTGTTGATGCTCAAGGCATGCAGTTCAGTCTATAGGACCGAAACATGTTAAGGATAAAACATTAAAAAGAAAAAAAAAACTTCATCAGTCACACTGGTTGGAATTAATTAACCTTTTATAATTGGTACTAATAATTACAATTACATTCAGAATCAGGGTAAATCACATAAAAAAATAAATGCTCAGAGCAATTTAGGCAAAATGAAGGACATCACTGAAGTCACAGTACTTATGGAACCCATTTTATATAATTCATCATTCATTAGCTTCTGCAACTGAGTTTTGTTCTTGTGTTCTCTCAGTCCCTGAAAGTCATGGTGGGATTCACACCATGATATAAGCCCAGGATCTCTCAGTAACAGAGGAATGGTAACATCTCTAGTGAATGGCTATGAGATGGATCACAAAAGTTCAATTTCAGGAAGTTGTACTGATTTTTCTCTTCATCACCAGATCCAGAACAGCTGTAGGGCCTACTCAAGCTCCTACACAATGGGGCTCAGGGATCAAAGCAGCCAGAGTTAACAGCTGACCACTCATCTCTTTCTAGTACCTAGGTTAAGAATGTGTGGGGCCACAATCTTTGGTCTCCTGTACATTTTCATAGCATGGTGCTTAATCCTTTACCATGTTACATCCAGAGAATTATGAACATTATGTAGAAATTATCAGGACAATGATAAGAAGAATGCTCTAAAGAGAAACAAGAAGCTCTAGACAGAACTAATCATCTACTCTCCTCTGATATGATATGGACTGCAAAGGAAACAAAAATATTTGGGGGGGGGGGTTTACACAGAAACAGGTGTTCTCATAAGGCTCTTTTAATTTTTTTTTCAAAATTAGGAAACTATGCTAAAACAATTAAAGTAATGTGTTATGAGAATGCTGGTCACAGCAACTTTCCATAAAAATCACTTTTACCTAGGTACTCCCTGAGTAATATTCATAGATGCAACTCCTGCAAAATGAAAAGTCTTGAGGGTCATCTGTGTGCCAGGTTCTCCAATACTCTGTGCAGCAAGAGCACCTACTGCAGTTCCTACCAAAAGAACAGAATAAATAAATTACTTCTAGATATCAAATGAAATTAATTATACACATTCAAAAGGAAAGGAAGGCCTCCACAATTCTTTCTCTGGCTTCAAACAGAATTCTGGATAATCTCAATTTCATTTTGTTTTTAAACATATCTAACATGTTAACATGTGAATTGTAAAGTGTAACATATTGTCATGTGATGGAGTGACTATAGATGAGGTTTGGATTGGTAATTGGATTTACTGAACACTTAATTACACTTGCTTACTACAAGCAACTATAGCGCTATCACTAACTCACACACTCTGCAGTTCACTACAGCAGTCTGCTGTGTTTTCACCAGTCATTGCCCGGTGATGGATCCAATGCCAGATGTTCCCCTTCCTATGGGCTCCTGAACTGTTCCTATACCTCAGCTACCAGCTGCTCACAGTGAATAAACTGAAGCAGTCCTCTAACTGACTGCTCACCAACCAACTCTTGTCACTCCACTGTACTCAACTTGACTCACTCCTCACTCGGTTGGTTGAGTGAAATAGCCTCAGAACAGACTCAAAGAAAACACCCTGTCATGTGTTGTTTACTTGTTTACTGGCTGTTTTGTAGCAATGGCTCCTTAAGTATTTGTTTGCCTTGCATTCATTGCCTAACAATGGTTCTATATGCCACAGTATAATGTTGTACAGTTATAAAACAAAAACAAACTCTGTGGCCAGTAGTCCACAAGCAAATTATACACAACAAGTGACCGCCGCGTGTCGGCGAAGTTAGTGCCAACTTTAATGGATAGAGGGTGTCTCGTGGTCAGCGCAACAGATCCCCATTGCTGTTAATTTCGGTTTTCTAGACCAAAGCTCTTCTTTCCTTGAAACAGTTCTTCAGTTATCCTCACGAGGCTGAGTGGAACCCGCTCCAGACCCACTACTTCTTATAAAATCTGGTAGCGCCAGGAATCAAATCCAGCACCTCTGGATCTGTAGCCAGGAATTCTGACAACTAGACCACAGAGGTGGTCAGTTGTACAGTTACAAGACACATTAATATAATCATGATATATATTATTTTCTATCCAAAGCCTTCATTTATAATTTTTTCACCACGCTGACCTGTGTACAACTGGAAAGGTATGAAAAAATGAACCTAAAAGAGACTTATCCCAAAGGCTGGAATACTTCAGGACATTTAGGAATAATGCTACCACACTGAAACTTTTTGCTCTTCTGTTGCTTGGTATGGTAGAAAACTGAGCGCTAATGGTGGATATTTCCAATAAAAATAGCTTGATGACATTTCTGTAGCATTTTTACTTGTTATTGTAGTTTCCTGCTATTAACATGCTACAAATAAAGGATGAGAGGAAACAATTTCATATCATTATTCTGGGACATTCTGTATTTATACTTAACAGTATGGTAATAATAACAATGATGGCCAGCAGATGGAACTATAGTTTATGAGGTCCAAATTTTGGCTAGAAGAAATGGATTTTGCACCTTCCCAAACATTTTCAGTAAAGTTAATTTTGTCAAGAATAAATATCACTATTTGAACATTCATTCCATTAACTATTTCTCCATCTGTACCAACCCCATGAATACATGTTAATATTACATATTTTAATTACCTGGTTCTATCTTGGACCGCATGTATTTATCACGACACGTATGGAAAAATTCAACTAACTGACTAACTGTAAGTCTTTCCAACTGCAAGACAACAGCAGGAAAAATTGGTGTATCATCTACACCATAGCGATGACGCAGCCGGGCAACGCGCCGAGCAAAACTCTCCATGAAGGTACTGAAAGTATATTGTGCATAATGTTTACATCCAGATAAACAAAGATTTCACAAGGCCACAATAGTGCCCTGTGTTCTACAAAAAAATATCCTTAACAAAAGCTGCAGAATTTTTAAAGATATATTACACATACTTCAGGGTCTCACATTTCAGAAGTTTCAAGGGAACCATACTACTATTAATGACATTATGGAACTAATATACCGTATTTACGCATGTATAGGTCGCGTGCGTGTATAGGCCGCAGCACAATTTTCAGACAGAAATTATAGAAAAAATAATTTTCTTGGAATATTATTTCAGGAGTAGAAATTATTCTGAAATTTGGCAACGTTGAACATTCCTAAGTTCGCAACTAGCGAAAATAACGGTACCGCTCGGAACAAAGGCATTGCGGGGGAGAGTTATAACCTTTTCGCCTTTACTTGACTTGCCTGGTTAGTTCTGAGTGAAACATGGGTCGAGTAAGAGCAGGTTATACGTCTAAATTTAAACTTCAAGTGGTGTGTTACGCACAAGAACATGGAAATCGAGCAGCAGGGAGAAAATTTGACGTTGATGAAAAAATGTGCGAAGATGGATACTAACGAAAGATGCCCTTGAAAAAACGTCACAAAATCGACAATCTTTCTGCGGAAAGAAAGCTAAATTTCTAGAACTTGAAAATAAACTTTTGCGATACGTGCGTAATACACGGGCGGATGGATTTTCAGTGTCTGTGGAAATGATTCAATTTGAAGGCCTCAAAATAGCGGACAGAATGAAAATTCCTCGTAATGAATTTAAGGGAAGTTATGGATGGGCAAGGCGCTTTATGGCCCGACATGATCTTGTAATTCGGCGACGGACGTCAATAGCGCAGCGCCTTCCCGACACATACCAGGAGAAACTGCTTGCATTTCAAAAACATGTCCTGAAATTAAGAAAGACGCACAACTACACCATGGGAGCTATTGGAAATGTTGATGAAACTCCTGTGTTCTTTGAAATGCCGGGTGAAAGTACAGTGAACAAAGCAGGCGAAAAAACAGTGCATGTGCGGACTGCAGGAGCAGAAAAGCAGCGGTGTACCGTAATGCTTGGTATCACTGCTGATGGAAACAAACTACCACCATTTGTAATCTTCAAACGCAAAACATTGCCGAAAGAAAAGCTTCCACCGGGAATTTTGGTGAGAGTTCAAGAAAAAGGATGGATGACAGAAGAGCTCTATCTGGATTGGTTGAAATCAGTGTGGTTTCGGCGCCCAGGCGCACTTTTACGTCAGCGGTCAATGTTAGTGGTTGACAGTTTTCGAAGCCATTTAACTGAAAATGTGAAAGTGAAGATGAGGCAGGAGAAAAGTGATATGGTTGTGATACCAGGGGGGATGACTGGCATGTTACAACCACTTGACGTGTCAATAAACCGTCCTTTCAAGTCTCATTTGCGGCGCTTTTACCGGGACTGGAGATGCGGTTCCACGGAGATGACGCCGACTGGACGATTGAAGAAACCTTCATTAAGTCAAATGTGTGAGTGGATTGTGGCTGCATGGAACACCATACCAGAAGAAATGGTTTCCAAAAGTTTTAAAGTCACATCCATTTCCAACGCAATGGACGGGACTGAAGATGATGCTGTATGGCTGACATCACCTGACAGCGAAACTTCGAGCGAGAGCGACATCGACAGTAACGAGTCAAGTGATGAACAGTAATATGGTTCAATTACCGTGGACCAACTTCAGAAAGTGTCGCATAATTTATTCATGTGATGTGAAGCATGTTTGCAAGCAGAAGGGGGTCACTTTCAGCACCTGTTATAAAGCACGGTAAGTTTGTGTTATCTTTTTACAGTATTCTTAGAAATGTGTGCATGTACAGAAACTGATGTAAGGGTATCAGTGACACGACTGCACTCTCGCTAGCGGGGAGGGGCACAGTAGTCGCGGAGAAACGTTCCATCCGCTCTACGCTGCTGCCCCTGTTTCCTCGATCTTTGAACACCCTGTATTACTAATTATGAATATATTTTTTTTAAATGAAGTGTGATTTCGAATATTTCGAATATAAGCCGCACCCCAGTTTTCCTCTTGAATTTTTGGCAAAAAATGTGCGGCCTATACATGCGTAAATACGGTATACACAGCGGATAATCTTTAAAAATACAATGTGTACACCAAGTTTCATGGAAATCTCTCAAGTGATTCTCACTCAAACTATTCATAATTTTCAACAATCATTTTACATCTATAAAGTACCTTAGTTCATTTTTGAATTCAGTGCTACAGGTATCAAAGTCATCAGTCTTCAGAATCTCTTCAGCTGCCTTCTTGATACTTGGTCCATCAAGTGGTTCTTCTTCACGAGATGGACATTTTGCACGCACATGATCTAACACTCGTTGAAAATCAACTGGACAGTCTTTACCTGTAAGGGTAGGTTAGAAAACCAACTATCACTAAGGATTACTATTGTGAGTGATAGTAGGAAGGGCGCAAACCAAGTTATTTGCCCCCCCCCTTTCTTAAATTTTGAAAAAAAAAATCAAAATTGTAAAAAGAAGTACATTTACCAAATACTAATAACAAAAGTTAAAGCGTCGCTTTAAAAAACATTCTTGTGTCATGAATATAAGAAAGGCTTAACAACTTCCTTAACTAATTCAGTTTTAATTTTTTTAACTTGTCCATAACCATAAGTCTGTATGCAAATTTTCTGCCTGCCTCTTTGTACAAAATCCTGGTGGCATCTGTGATTTTATAGTTGTTTCTGTAATTACAGAAGTATAGTGCCTTTAGTTCATTTTAGTTTAGTGTTACAATTACTAAACATGTAACATGCTTTAAACACCTATAAAACAAACTAGGACACTAAAAAAAATGTTTTACATGACTGCACTTTCCACCAATAAATGTATGCAATGTGTGATACAATTTCTTGTTAGTACAATGCACTAAACATGTGCTACAATTACCAGGTCCAACAAACGTATGTACCATCCTGCCCCACATATCAATGTTAAAAAAATCTTATAGACAAATATTTACTGACCAAAGAACATGTTATGCATAATTGTAAACTGCATCTTTGCTGTAGTAATTTGCTGATATTAATTGATGTGATCTTAGCATGAACAATGATATCAGGTATTTGGTGATCCAGACCACACTGGCTAACACCACCCTTCTTTGTCAGGATGAGACTTTAATGTCATCTGTTTGTTTAGAAAGATAATTATGGTACATGAGTTTATTAATTTCATATACTGCATATATGGAACATTAAGTCATAGCAAGATAAAACTTCTGACAAAGAGATTTCTTGTGGTTGCGATCTGGGCTGGCACTAGCCTAAATGCTGCCCCTGGCAATGAGAAATTCCACATTACTCCCAATTAAGCATTTCTTAAAAAAAGTCATGAAAATTAATAGTATGAAATTCTGAAACACTGTGATGTAAACTGTGTCACAATTCTTATCACAAGGATCAAAGAAACACTGATAAAAATGTGGAATCATCTAGTCACAGCAACTGCTGTGTCGCTGCTGACCTGAAATTACAAAATTAGATAACAACATGAATGCCTGACATTCACACTTATATTTAAACTGCTGCATACTGTGGATAGGTGACTATGTCATGATAGAAACAGAATTTTCATTTCAAGTAAAGCCTAAAATTATGCTGCTCAATGTGTACACTTGATTGCCTGTACTGTTGTGCTGGTCTGCACTCCAGTTACCATCCACTTTACACAAAACAAAAATGCACATCTTTCACCCAGATCTATGGCCACACAAAATTTCAGGTTTCTACATTAGTGTTGCTACTGGAAGTTCTCATGTCCAATATTACTATTAGTGACAATGGGGAATTTAATTAAATAGTATAATGAAGATGGTGGCAGCAGGTTCCTCAGAAACATCTGTGTACCAAACTATATATTCCAGAAAACAATGATCTCAATACACACTGCTGTGAGACTCTCAAATCTCATATACTATTCTTTACCTTCCATGTACGTAGGATCTAGTCCATCAGCTCCATAGCAGATTTGAACAATGTCTCCAATAGAATTACGAACTGTCATGTCATAATGCAGACATAAATCTTCTAGAGACTGCAACATAATAACAAGATAACACACTGGCATCTAAACATAATATAAATAACATGAACACAAATAATGTAAGTAACTCAAAATGCTTCGTTTATGAACATTTACCATCTCATCTACTTTTCAAAGCTTAAAAAATATCTGTAATATACATTTTATTATTTTTCCATGTGACATGAAGACACTGTCTTAATGTGATAGGAAAACTTATTACAACAATCTAAGAACAAAGAAGTATGAAAAATACTCAAACCTAAAACAGATTAAATAAAAGGTGAATATAGAAAATTACATAAACGATAGCTTTATGACTTATACTCTTCTCACAGTATTGCTAGCATGGTTAATGAAAGTTATGATGAACTGGACACACAGCTCAGACAGAAGAAACAAGAATTTTTTCAAAATTATGTCAGGGAAACTCAGTGGATGTAGACAGCATGAAGGACTATGATAGCATGGAGTTAAATGGATGTTAAGAAAACAAGTTTAAGTGGATTAAATTGGATCAGAATGAGACCCAAAGGCAATAATGTCTGGGTTTCTAATATTGTGCTCAAACTGACCTTTACTAGTCTACGCTGCATGTAGCCAGTCTCTGCTGTCTTGACTGCTGTATCAACCAAACCTTCTCTTCCTCCCATAGTATGGAAGAAAAATTCAGTAGGTGTGAGTCCAGAATAAAAACTGTTTTCAACAAAACCTTTTGCTGCAGGTATCTTGGCTGTAAGTTAAACAAGAAAACTTTGCATATATCACTCCCTAAAATATGCTTAAAGTTATTTGACAGTGGCATAACACAAGATTCAAGGCCATTTATTCGGACTCTTCCATTGACCTAGCAAAAGGAAATGTTGTCCCTGTGCTTAACTAATGTAGCACTATGCCATGAAAGCATATGGGGGAGTGGATGTATAGATCCACATTTTCTTGACCTTGGTACCAGCTGGAGGTGAGTTATCGGCTTCACCCCCAGCTGCTTTACCCCCGGAGAAAGAGCCCCCAAGCTGCAAGCTGGAAGGTCATGGGTTTGATCCCCAAAAAGGTCACTGGATCTTTTTCAATTAACCTAATCCTTCCCACCCTACTGTGGCCCTGGGATCAACTCAGCCTCTAACAGAAATGAGTAGCAGGAATCTTCCTGGGGTCAAAGGTCGGCCAGCGCATAAGGCTGACAACCTCACCACCATCTGTTAGCTGATTGTCTATGATATGTGGAAGCCTCAATGTCTCAAAACCCTATGACCCTCAACAGCCTGTTACAGGGACAGCAGCTACGTCATCACAAAGGCATAATCCCTGCCACCATTATACACCTAAGAACATTAAAGTGAAGGAGGAATACATAGAAGACTGTAGCCATAAAGCTGCTTCATTTATGATATTAATAGAGCACTCTGATATGCAATTCTGCTGCTGCAAAACTGCTGATGGCTCAGTTGTGACAGAAAGTTAGCAGGGCTTCAGTTTATAACATTTCAGATTCATCATACTCACAATGGCGCTCAAAATGGGGAAGTGCTCGATCTTCAAAACCATTAGGAACCCTGTGCCCACTAATGGCTTGCTGACCCACACAGGCAATCATCTGAGAGATATTAATGAAGGATCCTAAACAAACAAAAACATGAAAATGAATAACACAGTGTGTTCAGTTAAAAGAAACGAAACTCAATAGCAAGTTGCAGGTACCAGACATGGAATGAAAAATTCACAGCCATTTGAAATTTCAAGTCTAAAGCAAACCTTCTGAAGCTCCTATTCTGTAAAGTACTTATGTTAAATTCATTTTGAAAATAAGTGTCATATTTTAACTATGGGAATATAACTTTCTCTAAAAAGATGTGTATGATGCAAATAATATAATATGCTGATACCAAGAACACATGCAGCAATAAACAGAACATTAACACAAATAAGAAAAATAGTTAAAATTTTAATTTTGTAAATTAATAGAAGATCCCACGAAATTATAAGGAAGTGAAAAAATTCAGGGGTAAACTTGATAGCCTTAAGAAGTGTTGAGCAATGTACAAGACATGAAAACATTAATACTGCAGATCTACAGAAGAATTTGCGTGCTTATTCAGTAAACTGAAGAGATAAAGAGAGAGATAAAAGGTTAAAACATTCTTAAAAGAATGGGCACAGAAAGATCCTCAAAACTTGTTCTCCAGATTAACTGAAAGTATACAGAGTGTGTTCAAAAAGTTCCCAAAATTTGTCTATAAATAATATCTTTCTGCTTAGAGCTTGTTGAATATTATCCCCTTCAGAATAGTCCCCTTGCACAGCAATGCACCTCTGCCACCACCTTTTCCACTTTTGGAAGCACTGTTTGAAGGATGTTTGTGGTATCACCTTCAAGTCATTATTTGCATAAGTGATGTCTTCCACTGTCTGAAATCTTCTTCCTTCAAGGGTAATTTTGAGTTTAGGGAACAGAAAAAAGTCAGGAGGGGAGAGGTTACGTGTATAGGCAGGTTTTAGAAGGGTAAGAATTGAAATTTTTGCCAAAAATTGTCTAACTGACAAGGCTGTGTGAGCAGATGCATTATTGTGATGGAGAAGCCAGCTTCCCATAGTCAACATTTCAAGTTACTTTCTATGTACAACATCCAGCAGACATCTCAGAACAGTCAAATAAAAGTTCTGATTAACTGTGTGACTTCCAGGAACAAATACGTAATGCACAATGTCTTGATGATTGAAAAAAACAAGCAGCGATGCTTTCACTCGTCAGCACACCTGTCATGCTTTCTTGGGGTGAGGCAAAGCATGACTCTTCCAGTATGAATACTGTTTTTCAGTTTCAATGTCATAATTTTAAACCCAGGTCTCACCACCAGTAATGATATTTGGAGGAGATTTTCACATATGGAAAATTGTTGCAGTTTCTGATTGCTAGTCAAGAGTCTTGGCATAAATTTTGCTGAGACATGAAACATTCCTAAATCTTCCATTAAAACTTTTGGCATGAACCAATGGATATTCCAACCTCTTCCACAAACTTCCCAGACAGTCAGTCGATGATTCCCATGGCTAACGTTTTTCACCTGGGCAATCAGAGATTCGATCTTGAAGCAGAAGGTCATCCACATTGCTCATCATCTGTCGAAGTTCTTCCATAAAACATCTGAACCTTTTGTTGGTCATTGTGTGACTCAAGGTATCATCTCTGTAAGCTTCATGCAACAGGCTATAGGTTTCTGCAGATCTTTTCCTTACTTTGAAACAGAATTTAACACAAATTCTTTGCTCCTTTACAGACTCCATGCTAAATGTGACAAAACAACAACACACTAGATTACAAAAGTAGTCATAAAAATTAAACAGAACCCCCAATCTACTTGGAACAAAACTGTTTGCATAACTAATGATCAGGTTGCACCGTCATTCAAACAACACCTAACATGACAGATGCACTGCTAATTTACAGACAATTTTTAGAAACTTTCTGAACACAACATTTTATTTGTTAGATCAGTTTTTTGTTCTTGTGTTTCATTTACCTTGCTGGGAAGACAATTCAAAAGATGACTTATGAAAACAGAAAACACTTGAGCCTATATCAAAAGAAGCAGAAGATACCGTAACATGTAACAAATCTAATTAAATGAAAGTGATGATGGTTGTACAGGAAGGACAGGAACTGGAGTTATTTGCTGAGGTAGGTGAGGAGTGAGGGTGGATGATAACCACTGGTAGGCTGTTTTATCAAAATCTACATACCTTTGGAACCACTAAGAGCCATTACAAGAGGACTGTTGCTTGGATGAAGTTCTTTAAGACAAGCTTTACCAGCATGGTCTCGAATAACAGACAGTTCCTTCAAGATGACTGCTTCAAGCGTTTCTTCCTCTGTGCAACCTGGCTGACACTGTAATCGACCTTCTTCTAGAGATTGGATATAGTCATCACATTTAGAATATCTGAAATATTTCACAGTATTAATTTCATACTTAATTAAAACACAGATTTAGCAACTACTATTCACAATATTCTCTGTATCCTTCTTTATATACAGCTGAGGAAGTGTACTCTTCTCTTCCCTTTCCTTCCCTTCACTGTTTTCCAACTAAAAATTTCTATGCAGTGTTCATCTCTCACATGCCTGGAAGAAAATCTCAAAATGGAAGAAATTTAATGCTGAGACTATTGATTGGATTAAATGACAATTAACCTTAAAGGACAATATTAAATATGAATTCCAGTATATCATTATTCTAATTGTATGCATTTCCAGTTTATACACAATGGTCTGCAAGTCTTAATCAATTACAAAACTAACAAAGAAACTGCATAGTTTTTTTTAAACTTTGTCACCCACATGTTGCACTACCGTGGAGGTACATGCATGGGTCAATCAGGCCCCACTATGCCTAGCATCACGCTACGTACAATATAAATATTCCAGATTAAAATCCAGACACCAGAGCCATGGTAGCCACAGGTTCATTTCATACAGAAATGACTGGTTACACGTTCTGGGAAGCACATGAATATTCGATCTACACATAAACGTTATCACGACAGACTGGAATCAAGTATTTATTATTATTATCATTATTATTTTTTTTTTGAGGGGGTGGGTTTCCCCATGCACCGCGACTAGTAGTCTTTTGTACGTCCCCCTTTAATTTCTACTGTCGCCATACCCTACCAGTACTGGCGCTCGCTATCAGCCCCATTCTGCACGCAAGGTCAGCCCTCTTCTGGCAATGGTACCCAATGCTTCCCCATCTAACGGAGGCATTGGAAACTAGTTGGGCAGGAAACTTTGCCTAATTTTGCTCAAAGGTCTCCTAGAGACATGAAGATCTTTTACGTGCCGTAAATCTACGACACGGGACCCACAGCTTAAAGTCCATCCCGGAGGACTTGTTCCCTCAATTTTTCTGCCCTTAAAAGTTCCACAACCTCCGCCGGGTTTGAACCCGCATACCTTGAGTCATGAGGTGGGAACGTTACCCCTAGACTAGGGAGGCCGCTCTGGAATCAAGTAAGTTCATATAGCTCAATTAAGATGGGTGGTAGGATTACTTACTGGACACTGCCACCTGAAAGGATACCTTTTCATGTTGGGACTGACAGATAACCCAACTTGTGAAAGGTGCCTACAGGAAAACGAATCAGCTGCACACATCCCGTGTGATTGTGAGGCCATAGCTTATTTAAGATTTCATCACTTGGGTCATTTTTTATGGAACCAAGCGACTTTTATGATGTCCCAATAAGCAGGGTCCTACACTTTATTAAATGTGTAGGATTAATAAAGGGCTATTCCAAAGGGAAGCATAATAGATCATTGAAGGTCGCAGTGTGGGGGCCATACAAGTTCATATAGCAGTCTACACACAAGACCTGCATTCAGGAAGTACCAGATTCAGATCTCAGCTGGATCATCAGCTTCAGGTACTTTCCAGTGGCAAAATGCTGGGATAATTCCTTGAAATAAGCCACATCTGTCTCCTTCCAAATCCTTACCTACTCACCATCCATAATAAACTTCTCTTCTCATTTGATACTGTATAACCACTGAAGCTGAAACTGCATAATTAGATAACTAAAAAACAGACTTACATTCAGGGGGTACCTAATTCAGATCTTAGACAATTTTCTAGCTATACTGAGGTTAACACGGTTTCCCTCAGCCACTCCAGAAATATCATGATAACATATTCAAACAGGCTATGACTACCTTCTTCAAAATCCTCACCTATTCTTTATTCATGAGCATCTTCCCATCTCAGTCAGTACTATATAATCTCAGCAGTTAAAACAGTATCATTAATAAAATAAAAATAAACTGAGATTTGAAGTTCTTACAATACAATGCCTTCTGCAATGAGATACCATGTAGTCCGGTAGAACGTCACTCATTTACCTTGTGGATGGAGGCTGCAATTTTCTCTAAAATGTTGGTAATAATTTACAAGGCATCACAGAAGACAGCAGTCTCAAAATACATAAAATGCCATTACACATAGAGACTTGTGGGTCACTCTATACCTTGCTTGTTACACACTTACCCCGCATGCAGAAGCTCAAGTTTGGCCCTAAGCAGGCCTTGCCCTGGTGTCACATCCCCTATACCTATGGAGAAACCTCTGTTCATAAGGAAGTATGAAGCAAGTCTGGCAAGTCTCCACATGGCCTTGGCTGCATAATCCTCACCCCAGTCACTCAGCAATATATAAAATATGTTGTTCTTTGAACCAGAACCCAGTGTGGATTTATCCATTGAACCAGCCAGTAATTCAGAGTTGCGAATAACAACATCTGCAGAAGAAAGTGTGAACACATCTTTACAGAATCCAACAGTGAATATGTAACACTGCTATATTTCTTTCCATAGACATATAAGAACTGACAGATCTGCTAATTTTTAATATAAATTGCTTTTGTACAAGTGGAACATCTGGGTTTCCTAAATTCAGAAACATATTTCCAGATTAGCAGCATTTATGCGAAGAAAGTTAAAGCAACTGTGTGTTTTAAAGACCATAAATAATGAAGAAATTGTGCTTCTGCAGACTTTTATATTTATTATTTATCTGTTACTTACCTTTATATATAAAAACTTTTACAAGGAGCTAAATATGACTCTAAAGGGTAATGCCTTCTATGTGACACATAGTCTGGTTCATATTTACTTACATCTTGGTGGGAAATCCTGTGCCACTTTCAGGATGATGCAGGCAGTAAGGTCCTCTTAAATGCTGGTAAATATCTACCAGAATACACGACATAACAACCCATAATGCAGTAATCTTAACATAAGTTTATGTCTGGCCTAAACTGTTGTCACCAAAAGCTTGCTTCAACATTTGGTGCGTTTCTGCAGCGGTTTTCCAAAGTTTAAAACAAAACTTTATACAGACACCCTGCTCTCTCGGATCAGCCATCGCAAAACCGCAAACTCACGGAAAAACAACAATGGAAATACATTCACCAACAATAAACCCAACCACTCGACAGGATACTGCTTGTCACATTGATTCAAGAAGGGTGTGTGGGGAGACACCTAGCGGTATTTCGATGTACTCATAACCATTCACGCGCAAAATTCAAATTTCGGGAACTTTTTGATAGAACCACGTAAATAGCAAGTTTCATGATGACTGGTAAAGGTGTTGAATAAATATTAAGGTTTTGCCTCAGCAATTTCAAAGGTATGTTGGTATTACTGGTGGAAGCAATTTATTTAGTGCACCATTGAAATGGGCTCATCTGGCATGATATATGTACATACCATGTTCCATGATAATCAGTTCAGGAATATAAGTAATATTATAGTTATTACCACAAAAATTTTAGAGGCTGTAATGTTGGTACTACTGATCAAAGGGACTTATGGAGTTGGAATGGTTCATGTGGCATAATATGCATACGAAGTTTCATAAAGTTTGATACAGGCATTCAAGCAATATTAATGTTCTGCCTCAGTAATGAGAGGCTGCAGTGTTGGTATTACTGATGTGAGAGACTCATGATTTACATCAGCAAGATGGAGTTAAGTAGATACATGCCAGTTTTCATAAAGATTGGTTCAGACATTCAAAAGTTAATAAGGGGGGGCACACACACAGACAGAATGTGATCTCATAAGCCTACTTTAACTTTCTCAAAATAATGGAAGTGGGCTAAAAAAAATTGTGATTTTCTTCAATCTGAGTCCTGAAATGTGTGACCATCAAAAATAAATTCTTTACACAGAATTGTATGCTTATGTAAGAAATAAATGTCAAAATTGTAACTGTACAGCAGTTAAACACATTCAGTATTATATATTTTAATACCAGTGGTCTAACTGAGATTAATGCCTGTCATGTCCAACTGAAACACCACTCCTATAATGGAATGTCCATTATAGCCAGCAGACCTCCCTAAATGGTTAACACAACAAACTGCCAATTCTTAACTTCAACATTACATAGTCTTCCCTTATATTAAATGTGACTGTTAATTTATCAATTATAGTTCTGCTTACATGAGTCATTGATGCATAATTCTTCATTACTGGTATAGGCACGGCCCTTTGTGCGTAAGTTAGCCTTGACAGGACATTTCTTATTTGGGCGAATAATCAAACTGAAAATCTGTTTTCCAGTCCATAGAGTGGCTGGCTAGAAACAATAAGAGTAAAAATGTTAGTAACATATATAGAAAATTGATCTTAATACACATATTGTGGACCTGTATTTAAGGTTCCTTACTTACTGTTCAATTTCGGTGGTCCAAAGCCAATAATCTCCTTGTTAAATTATCCCTATTTCAAATTTTCCTCACATCAGTGTTCAAATCTACTGTTCCCAAAAGAAAACTTATATGGGAATTTCAATATTTCACTATTACAGGTTTAAAAAATATTCTCTTACATTTATGGTAAGCAACTCAAATCATTCCCTCTCCGTGATTTGGAATAAACTTTCTCCCCTACTGAGACAAATTTCCACACTGTAAATTATCTACATCAATTATTTTTCCTTTAATCATTAATTTGTGATCTCTTTCCACATCTTCTGCCTTGCACTTTTTCTACTTTTCCTCACTGACAAGGCAGTCCTTTTATAGGCCACCACTCTCCACTGGTTTCCTCATGGCTCTGGTCAGTCTTACCTTCTGCATATCATGCACAACTTTTTCTGTGCTTAGCTCATTTTTCTACCCTGAAGACAGAGGCATGAGGTTCCTCTGGAAACATGGCACCTGCCTAGCAAACTATATGCCATCACACCAAACAATTTAGCTCAAGCAGTAACACTTCTGACTTATATTCAGGAGATGCCTGGTCTGAATCCCGGATGGGAAACTAACTATTCCGATATTCATCATCATTTCCTAAGTCTCACTAAGTAAATGCATGGATTAATACCTCATATTAAACTACAACTACTCTCTTCCACATCTTTTCCAACTTATCATTTAAAAGGGAAGACGGTACTAAAGATTACACAACAAAAGTAAAAGACGTAAATAAAGTCTGAAATAGTTGCCAAAAGATACAATGGAAATATCCCATGAAAGAAATTAATAACAAAAACAACGATGTGCCTAAGGGCACAGAAGACAAAGTGTACAGTACACTGGTTTCCCCGGTAATAAGTGTTGCCCACTGTTGGCCCATGTGTGGCCAAAACATGTACCAACATAAAATGAATGAACATAGTTAACAACATTTAAAATATTTAACAAACACTATTACTTTACTATATATATTTTAGTGCCATTTACAAAAAGTTGATGATGTTGCATCATAGACTGAATACTTATGATCTAAATATGTTATCATTTACTAATCATTCTAAAATTCAGTACTTTACAGACTGAGATACTGACAGTATTGTTAAATAAAAGAGTAGAAAGTTCCCTGTACCAGGCTGTGAAGGCCTATAGGGTTGTGAGACGTCGAAGGTTCCACATTATCTAGACAATCGGTTCAAAGATGGCGGCAAGGTTGTCAGCCTTACGTGCTGGTTGTGCTTTACTCCCCAGAAAAATTATTTAATTATATCCTGGTACTCATTTCTGTTAGAGGCTGAGTGAACTCCAGGGCCACAGTGCGGCTGGAAGGATTAGGTCAATTTAAAGAAATCCAATTACCTCATTGGGACTTGAACCCAAGAATGAAATACACGACATTACATCCCACAAGACCACAATTTTAATGTTCACCAGTAGGAGAACCCAAGTGTCCACCGTCATAAAAATTACATCACAACAATTTTAATGGTTTCCATTATACCAAACTTTCATTACTAAAATGGGTTCCTGAAGACCTCAGACCATTGAGTTTCAAGTTATACCTTCCTTATAGCTGGAGGGGGTAGGTCTATATTCATAGCAATATCATCCCCTGCCAAGAGACAAGCAGCCAACTGGCATGCCTGTCCTTTATCCAGGAAATGATCCTTTTGTGTGAGTAAGTAGGCTCCTGTAATGAAGTCCTGTGTCGCAGCAATTAGTAGTTCTCCATTTCTAGGAGTTACAAGATTTGATTTATTCTGTAAAACACAAAACAGAATTAGTGCTGGAACAAAACTGCTTCATAATGCAGGATGTAATGACAAAATTAAGTAGTACTGATTACTGCAATGCAATGTGACCTGTTTCTCTGAAGGTCCGTGACAATGGGTGACTCATTATTCAAGTACTATGTGGACACTGCCATTTGTCGGAGGTATATTTGATATTCCTGACGTTCCCAGAGTTTGCTCTATTCCTACCTTCTGGTTGTCATACTCACCGATTTATATTATTTCTTTATTTTAATCCAAGACCTTTAAAATACTGGGCTAGCAGCCCGTGCTCTAGTGGCTAGTGTGCTTGATTCATAACCTAAAGGTCTCAAATTTTATACCTGATATTTCCACTTATAATAGAATAAAGTAATTAGAACTTCATCAGCATTATGACAATCAATCATCAACACTGCAAATTGAGACCAATGTGAGAGAGGTTCAGATGCCTATGCAGTATGCTCACTGTGAGACAGATGATAACTGCAAACATTTCAGGAATCTCATTTATAGCTACCAAAGCCCTTTGTAACATCTTGTAACAAAATTATTTTTTAGAGTGAGATGTTAGCCCCACGCCCAATCCCCAAGCTGTCAGTGGCTGTTTATTCAATATGTTTGCAGGTACCCTCCATATCTGGAGTCCGTCTCCTCCATCCACAACCTGAGGACATGCCATGCCATGGAGACAAAGGACCCACTTACATTGTCTTCATCAAATATCTGAAAATGCAGCTTATATGTCAAGAATGTGCACACAGATTCAATGTAGCAATTTTATGAAAATCAATGATGAGCTCACCAAAACAGCAGATCACGGATCTGGAAATTCTTCCAGAATATCTTAACTGGTGATAAAACCTGGTGTTTTCTGCATGATCCTTAAACACCAATTTTTCATGTGAAGTGGCGAACTTCCAGCAGCATCAATCAGCAGGGAAGGTAATGATGAGTATAATTTTTGAATGGCAAGGCATTATAAACAGCAAGTTTGTTCCTGAATGTGCTTCAATCAACAAGGTCAGATGAACAGATGTACTTATCATCTATGAGTGGAATTCACAAAAGCCCACCAGTTACTGCTGACACAGAAATAGCTGAAGTAGAATGAGACAAAGTCCCTTCATATTATGGCCCTCAAATAGGCCTATTGTCCCAGCCTTTGATGACAGACGAATATGGAACACCGGCAGAATGATAATTGGCTGGGAAAAACCAAATGCTCAGAGAAACTTCCCCTTGTGCCACTCTGTCCAATAGACCCACATGAATAATAATGCGATTGAACCCAGCCCTCTGAAATGAGAAGCCAGCTATGAAATGGCATATGCAACAGTAACTCACCAAACATGATACTATGAGGCTTCATCAACCACTATATCTTCCTGACCCTGCTCTGAGCAATGTTTATCTCCTCTGTCAGATGAAATACCAAATGAACAGCTGTCACTTCAAGGATACAGCACAAATTAAAGTGACTTAAAGACTATGTTGCAGGAGGTCACACACACACAATGACTTCTGAAAATATTTCTATAAACCGTACAAATGCTTCCAGTAGTGTGCAAACACCAGAGGACAATACACAAAGGTAGGTATGCCTAATGGCTTCTTAGTGCTGCCATTAAGATATGGCTCCTCTCACTGAACTCTCAGAAGCTATCATGTGGGGTGTGTACACCCTTTATTTATACCAGCAGATTAATAATACTGACATCTGTGTGTACTTCATAATATGACAGCTTCCTTTCCATTTAATTCTTTCTGCTTTACAAGATCATTAAATACACCCTGATGAATTCTGAATCTTCATGATTTATTACAAAAAAGTTTCTGTTTCAAATTAAACTAATCTAAGTACAAATTCAACATAAAATGTGCTCAGGTTAAATTAGAAATGTACCCCCATAAGTACAAGAGCTTCTGCACGAGCCTCCTCAGTCTGCGGCAGATGCAGATTCATCTCATCACCATCAAAATCTGCATTGTATGGCGTACATACACATTCATTGAATCTGAAAATAAGGAATAAAAACAAATGTTATGTGAGATATAATGCATATAACTCTCAGGACATTAATATCTGAATTTAAAATTAAAGCTTCTCCATGGTGAGGTTGTCCTTTACACCCAGGTAGATCCTGGTACTTATTTCTGTTAGAGGCTCAGTTGACCCTAGGGCTATAACATGGCTGGAAGATAGGTCAATTGCAAAACTGACTGACCTCAGCAGGAACTGAACCTGCAGCCTTCCAGCTTGTAGCATAGTGCCTCAACCAATTATCCTACTGCCCCCCCCCCAAAACTTATTAGCCCTAAAAGCTTTTTGATTTCTTTGGGTGTAATGTCAGATCAGTTCACCGATTTAGACAATACCTTCCATTTCTGTGCATTCTGAGTGTGGTACAGGTCTGACTGATCAATGAATAGCTGTATGAGATTGGCACCTATAAGTACACTCACTACTTCAACAACAGACTCTGTGTTATCAATAATTACATTCAGTCCTGTAAATATGACAAAATCGCTTGGTTTCTAATCCCTTTTACACCACAAGTCAATTTCCCCATCATTGAAATAATCACTGTTATCTGGTTCACTGCTCTCATCCTCATTTACACTGACACTATCACTGTCACACATGGTGACTGTTTACTCCACCAGATGTGGCAACATCTGATCATGTGATACATCAGAAAAAGTATCTGCATACAACTCAGACAAAATATGACCGCCAAACTCCTTCCCAAAGCCATGTTTCAGACTGACTGAGTTAAAAATAAAAGTAAGGAGCAGAACTGAATAAATAGTGGCTTTGATTGAGTTTTTATGTTCTACTAGTGTGGGGGGCAGAAAGGGCTGGCTTTGTTGTTTGGGTTATATGGAACTATAAACATCTTGCTTCAAGCTACTAATAAACCTTGAAACACTAAGGGCGCCAGATCAGCTGACACATGAATCTGGACAATACAATATAAGGAAGCCTGGACAGATGTGACCAAGTCAACAATGTGTGTGGCAGAAATCAAGCTTTCTACAAAGTCAAGGCCAAGTGCTAATAACCATACCAAGTATTAGAATATCGATCAAGCTGTTTCAATTTAGGAAATAAATTCCCTACATCACCAGCAAGCAGAGATAATGAAGGTCACAGAGAAGTTAGCTTGAGCAGAAAGATAGTACCTGAAAGTTCTGTGTTCCAGCACCTTTGCTTGGTGTGCCATAATGCTGAGTTTATGTAAACTTGGCTGCCGGTTGAATAGGACAATATCACCATCACGTAGATGTCTCTCTACAAGATCTCCATGCTGCAATTGATAATAATTATGTTATTTATATTGTCACGATTTTGAGGCGTGACTACAGAAGGGGTATGGATTGGTGAATGGATTTATTGACCACTCGTATACACCACTCAGAACTATACTTCGCAGATCACTGACACAGGCTAGTGTCTTCAGTCTATTATAGCCTCCAACAGCCGTTTCCTGGCAACTTATTTAACACAGTAAAGTCTTCAGCTTCCTGTACTCAGGTCCTCTTGTCACAGCTGCCAGTGCAGAACTCTTGTCAATTGCCAACTCAACTAATTGGTTCCCAGCCTGGCAGCCATTTCACACCAACCTCCTAGTCTTCTCTTCACAGGCTAACTTCCAAATGACAACTGAACTCACTCCCTCACCAACCAGTTACTTCATATAACTTTACTCAACTGAGCTGCTGACAACTGACTCTGGAACTCGACTGACGCTGCTTATAACATTTTGGCATGAACCATGTAGAAAACATCATGTCCATCATTACGGTCCGACAATACCATGACTGTTTCATGCGTATCCATTGCCACAGGAACACATTTACAGCTGCCTAGCAACAGCCCAGGTAGTGTTCATGTGTTTACTGGCTGTTACTGAGCAATGCATCTTCCTTCTCATGACTGTTGCATAGCAACAGCTATATATGATACAATAAAGTTATAACAGCAGATGAATTATATAAATATCATATGGGATTTGTAATACTGCGAATGTTTTCTCCAAGTACATCACTTTCCCTTGCCAATTCTCATTCAACCAGCAGTTCCCCATTGATTAACCATCCCATCACTGACCGTGTATAGTCTCCATACTGAGACTCTGCTACATAACCAACTTAAAAAAAATATAGGTTTGTCTACAACATACATATGTTCAGCAAGTGATTCAAAAACCACTGTTTTATTGCTGCACTCAAATTCTAGTGAACTTATATTAAATTAACATATAAGCACAAATATTTTTCAAATAATGAAATAAAAAAGTTTTTTAACAAAAGAAGTAAAAACTACACTATTAAGAAATAATAAATTCTTCATATTATTCTTATGGACCTGAAAATAAGGCAACCGCTCTTTCTTATGAAGCAGTATATTAACAAAAAAAACCTAGTCTCATATTTGGACTAATATGGTTTACTGCAATTATCTTGCTTAGTTCTCACCTTCAGTTCTTGGGCAACTTTGTTTCTGTTTACAAATCGCAGAGCCTTCTTAAATGCCTGACCACTTTGCTCCACAAAGTTAGCTCCTGGATGTTTATCTGGACCATTCAGAATCAATTCTTTCATCAGCTTCATGTTGGCTTTGTTCACTCTCTCAGGAAATGTCAGTATTTTTGCTACATGGATAGGAACACCAACCTGAAGAGGGATAAATGATCAATTCACCTCAGTGACAGTTTATCAGACTTCAGTTTTGGAGACACTTGGTGAAACTCACCAAAGTTACGGCATATTATCATTTATGACATAAGACTGAGTTTTGGACCGCCTCTGTGGTCTAGTGGTCAGAGTTCCTGGCTACAGATCCAGAGACCCTGGGTTCGATTTCTGGCGCTACCAGATTTTCCGAGAAGCAGCGAGTCTGGAATGGGGTCCACTCAGCCTTGTGAGGATAATTGAGGAGCTACTTGAATGGAAAAGTAGGGGCTCTGGTCTAGAAAACCGAGATTAACGGCCGTGGGAATTCGTTGCACTGACCATGCAACACCCTCTATCCGCAAAGGTTGGCATTAACTTCGTCAACAAGCAGCGGTCACTCGGTCGGTATAGTTCGCTTGTGGACTAAAGGTCATGGAGTTTTTGACTGAGTTTGTACAGAGAGGCACCAAATGAACAATAAGAGGTAATAACTGAAAACAATGCATCTGTATGTAGAAACAGTACAAGAACATTCTAGTGGATTTGGGCAATAGTATATTAAATTTAGAATTACTCACTTTCTGGACTTCTCCGTTGTCTAATAATATGGACAGAATACATTTGGGAAACATGACTGGTTTACAAAACACTCTGTTCTGTTTGGAGTACCAGAAGGTAGAGATGACATCCAGAAATCCATTAATACTAGCTATAAGAAAAACTGGCAGATCATAGTGGCCGCACAGTCTAGGGCATCAACTGTCTTCACCTGCTTGAATACTGGGATTGTGGGTTCGAATCCCACTCAAGGCATGGATATGTGTGCGCATTTGTTCTATGTTTGTTTTGCTCTTTATATAGCCATCAGCCTTGCGATTGGTTGATCCCCTGTTGAAGGAGTCCTACCAGCTGTGTATAGGATTAAGAAACTGAAAAAGTGGCCAAGGTCCAAAGGGCTTAGAGTCATAGAGAGAGAACTTGGTAAAATCTTGGATAGTGTCATGAACATGTGTCAAGCATGGATGACAATGGATCTATTTCAAGAGCATAAAAAAGAAAATATTAAATAAATCATTACTGGGGAGACCAAGTGAGGAAAGATACACAGAAAAGAGAGAGAGAGCAGACACAGATATAAAAATCATTAATGAGAGGATGGAAAAGAATGGTGATCCATCCTGATGAAAATGTCAGAGCATGATAATCATTTGTGACAATAGTAATTACAATACAAAGTGGCAACTGAGGTACGAATTACTGCCAACAGCTAACAGAGAAACTTTCTTTGAAATCAGACCCCATAAATTGACACTCTTATCATGACACAAACTTTCAATATATCATAAACAGATGCTTAAAATACATTAATGCTAAGAGTGAAATAATATGCAGTTTATCTTAAATTCAGCAATCTCTGCATTCTGCAATTATACACACCTCTTCTATTTTTAGATTTGGATCAGGTGAAATAACTGTTCGACTTGAGAAGTCAACTCGTTTACCAGATAAATTTCCTCTGAAACGACCTTGCTTTCCTTTCAGCCTTTGCACCAACCCACGACTGGATTTCTTTGGCTGTAAACAAGAGGTCACATGTAGTGTTTAATTGACTGAAGTCAGCAAAAAAATACAAAGAAGATTTTTAAAACATTCTTTGGAATGAAACAAATGTAACTAATCTGGAATTGTGCAATATATATATTACATACCTGCATGTTCAGGGGAATTCCGGATGTTTCGCTGTTCATATACAGCGCACAGTGTAGCTGCAAGAAGTCCCAGTCTTCGTTAATCATCTGTACTTTTGCTCCTGAGTGACGGTGTTTCATTATAACATTATTAATGAATACTATCTCAGATAGTTTCATTGTCAGATCATCTTCATTTCTGCATCAAAATTGAATTCAATGTTTTAAAATAACTTCATTCAGTGACACCAGATGATAACATATTTATCTGAATACAAAGTAATACCTTCATACACACTCACAGTTACATTGCTCACTCACATTTGCCAACATGATATCGATCTTCACAGAACTACTTGACTCAAACAGCAACGTTTCTGGCTTCTATTTGGAAAGTGTCAAGTTCAAACCTGAGCTGGGGCAGCTATCCTGACTGTAGTTTTTCTTATTTTATTCAGCTTCTCCATTAAATTCCTTGACAGTACCTTAAATTAGGCCATTAAAGTTTCCTTCCATGTCCTTTCAAATTAATTATTCACTATCATCAAATAATTCCATGCTAAATAGTCTCAGTTATTAATTACACAAGAAACACTATTCCTCCTCCTTTTTCCAATAATCTGCCTTCCTATTACATGATAAAATAATATGGTGTAATTCAGCAATAAACAAAATCAATGACATTTTAGAAATCAGATGTCGAGTAGTTACAAAAAACTCACCGGACTTATCAGTATAATACAAGCACATCAGTTATTATATACAGTACTGAGGTAAATCTGCTACCAAAACCTTTGAAATGATTCACAAGGCTTTTGGACATTCTTTAAGCTGGACAGTGGTTTTTCAATTTCATTCATGTTTCAAGGCCGGTCAAGTGTCAGTTGAAGATGACAAATGTTCAGGGTGACAAAGCACCCAGGAAAATGACAAAATTTTGAAAAAATCTGAGAACTCAGCCACAAAGACCGTCAACAAACAATCCATGAGCTCACAGACAGCAGTGGGATCAGTCATGGAGTTTGCCAGGAGATCTTAACAGACTATTTGAACATGCACTGCAATGCCGCAAACTCTCTAACAAATGATCAAAAGCAGCGGCGCACAAACGTGTGTCTTGAGCTACAAGAGAAAGCTAACAAGGACCCAACTTTTATGAGTATCTCTAGGACCATAATGAGTGATGAAAGCTGGATATATGGTTATCAGCCAGAAACAAAGCAACAATCATTGTGCGAAGTGGAAAAAGACCACAGTCACCAAGAGCAAAAAAGGTGTGTTAGGTCCACAATTCAACAAAGAGCATGCTCATTGCATTTTTTTTACATGAAGGGGATTGATCACAGTGAATTTGTTCCTCCAAACACTACAGTCAACTCAGGCTTTTACTGTGATGTTTTCAGACAGCTGAGAGAAAATGTGCAACAAAAAAGCCTGGAACTTTTGCACAACCACAACTGGCTCCATCATCACAACAACATACCTGCCCACATGTCCCTGAAAACCACAGTTTGTGACTAACAACATGGTCATCAATTCCCATCCTCAATACTTGGCAGACTTAGTCCACTGTGGTTTGCTTTGTTTCCCAAATAGGAAATGAATCTGATGGGACAACATTTTGAAACAGTGTCTGATATCCAAAGGGAACCACAAGCAGTAACTGACAGCATTAAGGAAAATTACTTCCTCGGTGCTTTTCAAGTGTGGAAAAAATGATGGGATCACTGTGTATGTTCCAAATGAGATTATTCAGAAGGAGATGACAGCCAAAACTGAGTAAGTTAGCCAGTTTTTCTTTTCTGACCTAGTCTGGGAACTTTCCAATGGCATTAGGACATTAAATTAAAGGAATTAGATATATACTTACGTTCCAGATTTCAGATCAGAGACAACAGATGGGCGGATGCAAAGTGGTGGTACAAGGATACGTGTGAGGATGAGATCCTTTGGCCGTCCATATGAAGGATTCATTAATAACAATGGTATGTCTTCCTCAGGAATTCGTTCCAACAGATGAAGAACCTCCAAAGGATTGAATATGTGAGCTAATCCATTTGAAACAGCTGACTCTAATTCTCGATTATATTCCACCACTTCATTATAAGCAGCTGCAATAATTTACAAATCAATAAGATGAAGAGAAACAGTGCTTAGTAATGTGTAATAATACAGTGCATACTTTAATGAAAGTTATAATAATACAACAATTAGAGACCAATAACATATTGCATTTTTAACAAAACGGTAATGTTTGTGAACAGCTTAATTTTCCTGGGAACTAAAGAAAAGAAATCAGGATAAAACACCAAAAGTCACATCAAGAATAACAGTGAAGTAGAGTGATTATGAATAGATGAAAGAAAGAACTGAATGTAAAGAGAAATGTTTATGGAAGAATAGAAACAAGCTTTGACAAACCAGTGTGCTGCAGCAGCTGAAGAAGCAGAATAATAATAGACAGCAGAAGAAGAAAACTCACCAAGTGCCACAGCAATCACAGGATCTGTAGATTTCTTGGAGCGATACTTTTCGTGCACTATCTTGAGCAGGCCACATTTTTTTACTGTTCCATTCAATTCTCCACAATGTGGACAAACTGTGATCTTTTTAGCCTTGTCCAAGATCTGTTTTCGGAAAGCCTTTCGTACTAAGTATGGTAATGAAGGATTCATTACCTTCATCCTTAATGGCTTTCTTTCTTTGTCAGGGAGAAGAACATGGGAACATGACTGTAAAGACAACAGTACTTCATACACAATTATGCTCTCCTTCACCAAGCTAATTTAAAACAAGCATAACATGGTTGTTTGTAAACATTAATAAGGTAAAGCTAAAGAGGAAAATTATACCAGTGCCAAACACCAGACGACAAAGGATTAAAAAACATATGGATTCAAAATACACACATATTCATAATCTCAGAACTAGATGGAAATGGACAGTTAGTTTCATAAGGCTTCCTTTCATTCTGAGATAACAGCCCACAGTAATCACTTGGCAGATGTGTTAAGGTTAAGGGTGAAATGCACAGCTGCTCTTGTGCTTAAGCATCAAACAGAGAAGCACACACAAATCACAGGGGTAAAGAACTCCTGCATTCCAGACCTTGAAATGACAAAGACTGTCAATTTAATTTCCCAGCAAATGTTACAAATGGGGAAAGGGCTACCAGTATATATTTACACACCAGATAGGAATATGAGCTTGTTTATAGACTGAGGTATCTATGGTGATATCTAATTTTTAATCAAAACTTTGAAAAATTATTTATTTCTAAAAATATCAGATTTTTATTAGCTGGAGGTTAATAAAACAATTTTCAGAATATATGTATTATACAAAGGGCGCTCCATATATAATGCCTCCTATTTTTTTGTGTTAATCTGTATCGTCTGAGCTGGATGTTGGTGGTGTTGTAGTAAAGGTTGAACCTTCCTGCCAATGTACTGTTAGTTTGGTTGTCATGCAACAGATAGCGACAGAAGAGCAGTCTACCAAAATGGCGTCTGACATAGAAGTGCATATGAAACAGATATGTGTTATTGAATTTCTCACTGCCAAACAAATTGCACCCACTGACATCCACTGACACTTGCTAAAGGTGTACAGAGATGATACAGTGGATGTCAGCACAGTGGGGCAGTGGATAGTGCGTTTCAACAGCGGCGAAAGTGAAGTGCACGACAAACCACACCCTGGACGTCCCTGCTCAGCTGCCACTCCTCACAATGAACAGCGCCTCAATCAGCTCATCCATACAGATCGGCGGATAACAATCACGGAACTGTGCACACAGCTTAATAACGGCTGTAATGCATTGGAAACAATGTTGGGGAAGCTGGATTATCGCAAAGTTTGTTCCAGGTGGGTCCTGCGGATGCTTACACAGGACCACAAAACTCATCAAATGGAAGTCTGTCAGGACCTGTTGCACCAGTTTGAGGCTGAAGGTGACAAGTTTCTGGACAGCATCGTCACCAGAGATGAGACATAGTGTCACCACTATGAGCCGAAGTCCAAAAGACAGTCCATGGAGTAGCAACATCCAGATTCCCCACAATAAAAGATGTTCAAGACACAGCCATAGGTGGGGTGTGATTTTATTGGATTTCCTGGAGCCTGGTGAGACTGTCAATTCTGAACGCTACAAGATGACATTGACTAAGTTGAAAGTCCACATTTCCCGTGTCAGGCCAGAGAAGCAGACAACCTTTCGCTTGCAACACGATAACGCTAGACCCCATACCAGTTTGGCGACCATCGCACACACTGCAAAGTTTGGCCGGACTGTCCTACCACATCCACCTTATAGCCCCAATTTAGCACCTTCAGACTTCCATCTCTTTGGGCATATGAAAGATGGACTACGTGGGCAACATTTTCCAGACAACGATGTTGTCATTGCAGCTGTAAGAAAGTGGCTTGCCTCTGCTGGTGCAGACTTTTATGAGCGCAGCATACAGGATCTTGTTCATCACTGGCAAAAGTGCAAAATGAATGGTGGTGATTATGTGAAAAAAATAACTGTAAGTAGCTGAAATCGTGCTCTATTTAACCATATTATTATAATTTCTGTATCTGTTGTAGTTTTCATTAAAAAAAAAAAAATAGGAGGCATTATATACGGAACGCTCCTGTTATATTTATCAAAGAAGATTGCTATCAAATGAAATACTTTCACTCTCAGCAAGCATTAAAGGTTATTAATTTATTTAACTTAAGAGCCTTTTATGAAATTAATTGATATTTATGGCTACCAAACTGACTGCTTCATATTTAAGAGGCAGATTATTTTAGCACCTTCTGAGTACAATTCAAATGTTATAAATGATACGCAATCTGCACTGAAGTATAATCTCTCATTCTACCAAGTAGCTATTCTCCAAGAGGCTTCCCCACTAAATGTTTGTATACATTTCCAGACTCCCACATCAGTGTTAATCTCCAGCCAGTGGTATGTCCTTTAATTTCACAACCCTACTGATAAGATATAAAAATAAAAATAGATAGGTGCCAGCAGAGGGTGCAAGCCAGCCATCTGCCCTAACCCCTTCCCCCCAAGACTTTTGGAAAATATCAAAATTAAAAAAAGAAAGCACTATACAAAATAGTAATATAAAAATTATTATTTTACCTTGAGTATTCTACGACAATCTGTAAAATTATCTTTAAATGGCTTACACACATTTGCAAAAAAAAAAAATCTGGCTGCCACCCCTCAAAAGAATCAAGGAAACACAAATGCAACTATATCATGCTTCTGCACTCAAGCTGAATTCCCTAAATCTTATAAGATATATATATATTTGTTTCAATGTACCTTGCATATTGTTTGCAGCACTGATATAACGGAACGAAAATAACCAACGTGAAACACAGGTAATTCGAGATCAATGTAGCCATAATGCCCAGTGCAATCATTCAAACCCTTGCCACATGTTGCACAATCTGCATCCTTCTGGTTTGTGCCCTAAAAACAGCAAAATATACAACAATTATACTCCTACAGCTATATCATTCGCTCAGAATTACATGACAAAAATTTCCTAAGAATATCTACAAAGTAGCAGCTAGAAAAATATCATGGTATCATATACATCCTTATCTTAGGTGCCTTTGTGTACACAACACAATCCATCAGTCCCAGCAAGAAAAAAAAATAAACACGTGGCCTGTCCAAAAAAATTCTCAGGTTGATTTCCTGACAGGTTAACTAAAAGTCAATACAATTAATCCCATTTATCACATTCATAACAGTCACCACTATTATTTCATTCTGATTCAAATTATCCTACTATCTGCTAAAGTCCTTCCAGAAATTTTCTCAGAGGGAGGGAATTCATTCTATTTTTGCACTTTTCGGTACATGAAGCTTCCAAATAGTTGTTCCCTTTCGTGATCCACTTCAGCTTGAAAATATTTACTCACTTGGTAAATATGATGTACACAGTCAAAAATTCCTTTTCTGTTGTGTTGTTCTATATCTGGAGGTTGTATCTCCAAATATGGATTCTCGGAACAAATAAACTGATTGATTGATTGTGTTGTACAACTGTTTTCTTACACATATGTTTCTGGACATTATCCATCATCCTGTTTTTATCTGAAACACCATTTTCTTTTTATTTAAAAACATGTTTTGGAGATTGGATTCGGTCTGCAGGTAAAACCTACTCAGTTGGGCCCAATCGATAGAGTCAGTCCCTATCTCCAAGCACCTGTACCAACACCAGACAGGGTATGCATGCCAAGTACAGCACAAACCATCTGCGAGAGCTAAGGTAAAACATTAAAATATAAAAACTCCATTATGTATGAGGCCTTGTACAAGAGAAGTATCATACATGTGGAGCTTTTAATATTTTGCCTTAGCTCCTGCAGATGGTTTGTGCTGTCCTTGCCTTGCATACCCTGTCACGTGTTGGTACAGGTGTCCAGAGATAGTGACTAGCTCTACCAACTGGGGGCAACTGAGTAGGGTTTACCTGAAGATGGAGACAGAATCTAATCTCCAAAACGTTGTGTTTTTAAATAGAAACAGGATGGTGTTTTAAATAAAAACAGGACAATGGATATTGTCCAGAAATATAAAATTTGTATTAATGTGCCATCATCACAAACTTTTAGATTTTACTAAATATTTTCTTCATATGACACTGCTTTCTGTCAAATATTAAAATGTAATGAAATATACACATACAACATATACATTTGCCGGTCACGGTAGCCGAGCGGTCTAAGGAATGCACTGTCTTCGCGCGCTCGGAAGCCGGGATCATGGGTTCGAATCCCACTCAGGGCATGGATGTTTGTGCGCGTTTTTCTGTTTGTCTACAGGTACAGGCCTTGCGACGAGCTGATCACTCACCCAAGGAGTCCTACCGAATGTGTAAGATCTAGTAAACCGAAGTGAAACGGAGAGTTTCATGGAGGTAGGCCTAGGCCCAAATTGGGGCTGTAGCGCCACAGAAAAAAAAACATACACATTTGTAGTAACACATATTTAGTCATAGTGTGAAGAAACTAATGTAACACAGGAGTTTTGATAATCTGAAGTGACCATATCTGTGCAATGAGATTTGGAGTTCTCACAGGAATTACACTGAAAATCATTGTTCTTCTGGGATGTTCCACTGTGTATTCTGGCAGATCTTTATCAGTACTTCAGAGGAACATACTGCCTCTACATTCAGTGCAGAAGATGCAGGTAACACATTCCTCTGAAACATCAATAAATATCTAAAAGATTGCACAGTATCACATCCCAGAAGACAGCAAACTTCAGATCTGTGCAGACCTGCAAATATATTTCATATGATGTAACTGTCATATCACAAAATAAGAAACGTACCATCCTACGATCCAGCACCCCATATGGTACAGGGGTACGCTGTGTATCCTGACTATACAGATTTTTTGCGACAACATGAATATGTGCCTGCTGCTGAATCTGTTGGGGACTGTCTACACCAAAACACACATGAGAACTGAAAATATAAGACACAAAAATTAGCAGACACATACAAAGGTAAAGGTATCCCTGTGCTCAACTAATTAAGCTCTACAATATATCTGAAATAGTTCTTGTAAATTAATAGCACAGTACACTCAAACTACGGAAAGTTAATAATATGAAACAAGTCACGTCAGTTTGAAAATAGTTTGTACACCCAGGTATAACTAGCAACAATGAGGTTATGTTGGATGTTATTATTCCTTAAACAGTATTCCTTGAAAATACGAACATTTTTCTCGCCAAATTTGTCTCTCTGTATTGTTCCTTAACCATTGCTATTTGGTCTGTTACGAATTATCCACTGGATTCACCCGACGAACATACCCACAAACTTCAATCAGCTCACATTTTTCACAGACCACAGAGCAAAAAAAGCTACATTCACTCTCATTCGATGTCACCGATTACACCTACGGTGTGGACGTATTCTCTTGCCTTTCAGTTCGCATATGACATAGTCTGCCATCTACATTTGGAAATTATTAATGCTTGCTTTCTGGGCATCCTGCTGGAATCTGTATTTCATGCTAAATAAGTCGGGATAGCTCAGTCGGTATAGCGGAGTAGACCCGTGTGGAGGCGGGTTCGAATACCTCCACCGTGATCGTGCGAGTCATAGGAGGCGACGAAAAAGGAAGTCTCATATTTGAGATAGTATAGCAAGTGTCACGTAACTTCGCACAAGGCCAAGAGAGCCAAGAGTAACCTTGAATGCGCAGAAGAAAAATTTCAGACAAGGGGGTGGGTTGCGGGAATGCGGGGAATGCGTGGCCTTGTTCGAAGTTACGTGACACTGTCTCTAACATAATTTCTCGTGTATCAGGGGGCTCGGACCCGAGAAAGACTGCGCTGGGAAGGGCCAGCAGCATGTACAAAAGACAGGCCTGTCCTCTCGTCAAAGAGGGCGCCCACATAAAAAAAAACAAGACCGTAACTGTCAAACAGTAATAAAGATTTGGTCGTAAGTCCCAGATGGGTGCTTTATGCCAAGACAGACTGGCCGACTGACTGTCAGTTGTAAAATGAGACTCAGACTCAGTCAGTATAGCGACAGGATTTGGGTTTGATGGCTGCGGTTAGATTTCCGACATGGGAAACAATTTTTTCCCTTGTCCACCGCTTCTGGAACAGCTTTATGGCCCACCCGGCTTGCTATCCAATGGTTAACTGGGGCTAAAGCAGACAGGAAGTGAATCTGACCTTACATTTCATACTAGTGTCAAGATCAAAACTTTTGGCAGTAGACCACACCCCACATGCCTTTATGGCATGGTAATTCATTAATTAGGCTCAGAGACAACTTTACCTCTCTAGTTCCCTTTCAATTATTTAACGATGATATCAGTAGCTGATGCTATATAACATTAAATGGCAGGATGTTAATGAATTCGAAGGATTTAGAAGCAGGCGTGGCCCAGTGAAAATGTTATCCAGTCATTTGCTTGAGAGACTTAGAAAAACCAAGAAGAATGAAACCTCAATGAGAATAGGTGGTGTCTCTGCTGACAGTAATTAGCACATGCTAAACACAAGACTAGAAATTTACCACTAGACCAACCTGCTCATTCTTAAGAACAAAGATGACAGAACCCAGAACCATTACAGTCTAAATTACACAATTTATGCCCTCTTCAGAGAGCATAATAGGTAAAAGTAACTCTGAGGTCATATATCCTAACCTTCAAAACCCCTTCTCAAATTATGCTCATACTCATATTTGGCATTGTAGAATAAACACTGAGTCACTGAGCAAATTTAATTTTGTGTATAAGAGTTCATGTTTTCATGATAATAAGTCATATGATTGGTTTTTGGGTAGTGATACCATATAGTCAAGTACATAGATGGGTACCATTTATTGGAGTAATGTCATGCCTCCATTTTCAGGATAACCTGGCAAGAAAAAAAATTTTTTAATATTTTTAGAAATGACTCACCATACCAACAATTTGTACATAACATACCAATCCTTCTTTTTCAACATATACAACATTAATTTGGCACACTTTTCTGTATGGAGAATTTAATTAAATATGAGCAAGTAACAGGCTTTAGTGAACATGGTACTGATCCTTCGAAGTCCGTGCAATGTTGGGAAATTCTTGGATAGCTGAGTGACTGGTAGCTTCTCAAGAACTCTTCTCCATGGAGTTAATATCATATATAAGTATTGTACTACATTAGTTTACCACTTGATGATGGTCCTGTGTGGCCAAAACATGTCAAATTTACATAAAAATATGGACTAAGTGGTGATTTA
Organism: Cryptotermes secundus; assembly: GCF_002891405.2. Taxonomy (NCBI): domain Eukaryota; kingdom Metazoa; phylum Arthropoda; class Insecta; order Blattodea; family Kalotermitidae; genus Cryptotermes; species Cryptotermes secundus. The sequence continues at coordinate 472,057 of NW_019737392.1, forward strand.
ACCAGTAACCTTGAACCTGCACTGAAGACTGTGCTGTATGTGTGTGTGTAAGAGAGAGAGAGAGATTGAAAGATGTAAATGAACTTAGGGTAAAGTTCTATATACTATAAGAAGAAAAACAATCCATATCAGCATGTGTCCAGAGACATTTCATTTGTGAGTTATAGCTGAAACAGTACGTTTATAAGTGCCCAAAATGTCCTCCACAAGATTCAGTGCGTAGCTCAACACATCCCCTCAGGATCAGCATATCCATTCAAAGATGCCAGGGTAGTTACAGGTGATCTGACAGGCATCCACAATGCAATAGTGAAGTGCATTTTTAACTTTATTCATTCTGGTCCATCACACTAGTTAATTATAAAATGATTTGACAACACCATCCAGTGTGACTCGATATATATTTATATAATACCTTTACATGTTTCAGTCAGCTGTGACCATCTTCAGAAGGCATTAACAGCATGCTAAGAAACTACAGGTATTGTTACATAGCTCATAATACATATGCTTAAACTTTGTATAAAATATTTAAAGTTAAAAGTGTTAATAGAATATTATTGTCCTTAATATTTAAAGTCTTGAACCACTGAGGTCCAGCCAGCATTGTTTCCCTTATTTATATGATACATTAAGGATCTGTAATTATATTATGGATATATTTATATAAAAGTGCATGTACTTAATTATTCTTTGATTCCAATTTTTATTTAGGTTCAATTTTGTCTGTTCCTTCATGTTATTGTCAAGTTGTTTCTCCTTTTCTTGTGTATTGAAGCATTCATTTGTGGTGTGTTGTGTGGGGTATTTATATCCCTGTCCCCTATGTTGTTCTTATGGGCGTGTACTCATGTCTTAACGCTATGTCGAACATACTATTCTGGTTATCATTTTCTTCTGTGCACTTTTGTTCTTCTATTAGTTCCTTGAATTGTTTGAATTTATAAATATAGTAATTTTCTTTTATATTCGTAATGTTACCCTTTCTAGCATGTTCGATCAGTTTCATAATTCGTTCCACTGAATTGATCGAATACAATAAAAAGGGAAACATCATAAAAGCTTTTGAAGCAATATACTTATATAATTGAAATCACTGTTCATTGCTTTGTCTCTCAATTGAAGAAAACAAAGATACAGTTAACTCCAGGGGGTAGAGACTGAGATGGTTCAAGCAGTAGCACTTCTGACTTCTATTTGAGAGCCGTTTAAAATCCCAGCCAGGATACCATCATGACTTGGGTTTTGTCAAGTTCCCCAGTCCAAGCAAATATCAAGATAGTACCTCATTTTCAGCCATGTCTGCTTTCTGCTATATCCTTACCAATTGAAAAGTAACTAGGACGATCTCCACATCCACATGAGAATGTATTCTTGACAGGATTTATGGAAGGTGAATAAATGAATGAATTCATTTTTCACTAATCACACTACCATTCAGCACTAGTCTGAGCTACAGACATCTTAAGATCTGAAGCTTTCCTGGAGTCTGAAGTTAATAAAATCTTGTCCAGCTCTCAACCATGTCAGCCTGACATTTCATGTGCTATTTGTCCACATAATTTACTGACTTTATTATATATATCTATGGACCAGAGACCTTTACTGAAGAACATATTCCCCATCTATTATGCATCCAAATATTTTGTTACTGTATCCACTGGGAGTCACCACTAGTTCATGACCTGAACCAAATGAATCTATTCCTTCAAAATCCATTTTAATATTATCCTGAATCTGCTATTAGGTCTTCCTGGCAGTCCTTTCTCTTCACATTTAAATTCTACACACAGACAAATGGTAGACACCAAGGGAAACTTACACCAAAGTTAGGCAATATATGTTGGACATGATTTGAAATGCTATGCTATTTAAATGTGTAAATGTAATCCAATGGTATCAATATTTTGATGTAATAAATGCACCTGCTATCTCAAAATGGTTTATTAACATAACTGTACAATTGAAACTTGTTAAAAACACTACACTAATTATAACATAGAAAACTTGTACAAAAAACATTAGGATAGATAATTAGAAGTTCAGCCTATCACCCAACAACATGACAATTCAGTTGATAAAACATGAATAATACAATTCTACCACTGCATCTAAAAATTTTGGCACTGATCAAAGTACTTATCTAATACAAAAAAGAATGGATGATTGAAAATTGAAATCTGAACATAAAAAATACTTTTAAGAATCAAAACAGTCTGGGCCTTGGTGGATGAGTTCGAATGTGAAGTCTTTATCCATTTTATCGTGGTATCGATACAACAGATCATGTTTAGAATGAGAATCCACCATCAGGAACTGTGTTGGTGTTGAAGTCCAGCTGACCATTTGTCTGACGAGGAACTATGCTGGGGTCCTCACCATCCTGTTTGAGATGAATAAAAAGTGAGAAGTAAAAGGAACCTGAAATTATGATCCAAACTCTTTTCATGGGTGAGGGTTTTAGTTTCATGATGGTAACAGCATCATAGCAACCATTCAAATTTCTCTTTCACACAGAACTCAACACTACACAAGCACCAACACAAGAAATCAGGCATATTCCTATCTCTCACTCTCAATGACAAAACAATATCTTGTACTTTCCCACAATCTTTCCTTTCTAATATCTTTCCAGCTCCTTCCTTTCCTCCTGATATCTCCCAGTGCCTGATTGAACCATTTTGTTTTTGGTCAACCCCTAGGGGGTCTTCCCTTCAAATTCTATTTCTAAAGTAATTCATATCTTTGTCCCACCCATAATTTTTACTTGGCCAAGAAACTGCAGTAGTTTCTCTTCTAATTGTGTCAACAAACTTCTAATTCCAAATTCCTAAAAAAATAAAACAAAAAATAAAAAAGTTTCTTTCCCACTTCTTCATTGCTTCTAAAAATATCATAGTTATTGCTTTTCCTTTTCTTTACAAGAGTCAAAGTTTCAGCATTAAATGTCAATATTGGTTTAAAATGTATTCTATAGGTCATTATCCTGCAGTATTTTAGAAATATCTCTCTTATGTAACATTAGAAAGTTAATAGAATTTTCCGTCCAGTGCAGCAATAGAGGTCACATCACTTTTATTATTCTTGCCTTACGTGTTTCGGTTTAATTAAAACCATCATCAGAGGCACTTTTCATATGGCAGGAGACACTGTTAATTAAGCTGGTTTGATGTTCACTTTCAGTTGTGTTATTCACAGATGTATGCTTCGTCACGCAACAAATAAATCCAAGTAGGTCTCAAATTCAGTAGAACCTTTATTGTCCTTCACTGATACAATCACACGCTTTACAATTGTGATCCCTTGCAGTATCACATTACTGCTTCCACTATATCTCTGTGAATTCCTAGACTGCTTTCGGCGGCGGTTTTCTGAAGACTTGTGTTCTATGGAGGCTAATTCCAGACTATCTTCTGTATACTTCGGCATCTATCCAAAGACTGTCTTCTCCGGTGGTTATTTCCAGACTCTCTTTCGGTGGTTAATTTCAGACTGACTTCTGTATCCTTCGGCATCTGCTCCGAGACTGACCGCTTCTTGTTGAAGCTGGGCTATTTATTCCTTGGCGGTTGCTATACAATGAGCCTTTGTTATAACAGTGGAAACTCATCTCTATGCAATGCTCACTGTTGGGATTACAGTATCGCTGTTGTTACTTCCTAGGCAATGGCCAACTGTTGCGGCTACAATACCGCTATTGTCACTACCTATGCAACGGTCTGTTCTAGCGTTACTATGGAAGTGACTCCTGGATTCCGAACATGTGCCAGTATTATTGTCATAGGTTTTAGTTACGATGACACTCATCATATAAAAACATAAAACATGCAGAATAATTGAGTATGCCAATAGGCTATACGCAGCACAGGAATTATCACTTTTCCCCACAGTAAATTTCTTATGTTTGGATTAATCACTATTAAACTATTTAAAATTTAATTCAAATTGTCGTAAGTCGTTGTTGGTTGTCAATTCTTCCCGTGGGTGGGAGTCGTCATTCTTGGTGGTGTGTGGGCTTATATGCGTTATGATGTTATATGTGTGCTGTGTCCTTTGTACAAAGCAGTACAAACATTACTTTCATACTTTAATACAAATTTATACTGAAGAAATATAACAAAGTAAAATGTTAATGCAAATGATAAAATAGAAACCACTTTCCATTTCATTCTGTATGCATTTAACTTCTCTCTCTAATATGAACTAGGCCTCAGGGCATTAATTTCATAAAACCTCTACCTCACACATTAATTTTACCTTCAAAAGTTCACAATAAACATAAACAAACAAGGGAAAAAAGTCACACTGTGACATATTCTCCAGGGTTCAATGCAAATATCAAACTTAAAAAAACATTCCTATTATGTATGTCATACTCACCCCCTCAGAGAAGTAATTATCAATGATGTTTAAGCTTTTTTGATAAACTTGCTCATTTTCATGATTTTGCAGCAGCTCCAATTTGTCAAGGCCACGACATTCCTCTATCATGAGAGCCACTCTGTCAAGCGCCCCCATTTTTTCAGCAGTCTAGGAAAGGCATCAGAGAGAGCAAATGAGAACATATTCAGTCAACTGTTCAAAAGAATACAGACATTCGAAGCCAGGACTAAATAAATCAATATCACAAATTCAAAATTTTAAATTTCAATGCACAGTGAAGTACCAATTAAGAAGGTTACAGTTTTCTAGGCTGTTATGACATGCAGTTTAGTTGATGAGAGTAATATTTTGGAGGAATGTGATGCCTCCAACTTCTATCTTGAAGATGTAGGCAACAGTTTTCTCCAAAAGGTTGGTTCCTATATACCGATCGCATCACATCCAAGACAGCAATCTGTACAGCCACTGCTATGAGAACATCAAATCACACACACCATTTGTGAAATTTTAAACCGGGACCCTTAAAATACTACTGTAAGTTTCTATACTGAATTACTTGTGGACATAATTTCCCAAAACATGAACTACCTTGTCATATAGAATCTGTGGCATAATTAACCCTATTCTTATGCAATACAATTCAGTTACCTCCAAAATATTGCTCAGTCCATCCATTACCACAACAGCCGTCCTCCAATCCTTACTGCCTAGCAAGTCACAAAATGGCCCGAGAACACCCATATGAAGAATCGCTGCCATCTGCTGAATGTTACCACCAGATGTAAAATTTGTCACTGCCCATGCAGCTTCCTTCTGAGACCTGAAGTCACCCTAGGAAAAATATGAAGTAGGCATAGATTATATCTGAAACTAAAGAGTTATAAACTTTCTTTCCACATACAATCTTATAAATTTTCCTGACTTCTGCTTACTATGCATTGTGAATGCCAACCACTAATCTCATACACCACATTCAGCTACATTAATACCATCTAACTTGTTGAACTTTAACCCAGGAGAGGTGTGGGGCAATTTCTGTACTGTTAACACATGAAAAATACCAGACTGTGTTATTACTGAATACAAGAATACAACAGAATCCATGTCTGATGTTCTCTGATTTAAGATTTCCCCTCATTTAACATTCAGTTTCATCGCTCCCATGTCAATTTTATTGTTAAATTACCCTCATTTAAGATTTCCCTTAGTTCAGTGTTCAAATCCACTGGTCCAAAAAGGTCCCTGAAAACTTCTTACCAGGGAAAGACTGGATACTGCAGTCTTGTAAGCCAACCATGTTGCTGACAGTTCCTCACTCAAATCACATATTTGGTAGATATAGGCACAACAGAACACTGTGGTCGCGGTGCAAGGGCCAAGAAGGCCCACCTCTTACACATTCATTGGTAGATATAACATGCAGTATTCATACATTTAGAGGTAATTAAGTAATGGTGTAACGAAGGGCACATCAGGAGACAACAGATGAAAACAATTATATGAGAGCTGTTCAAATTCTAACTAATTCACGTTTCTGGCCACCTCAAGGATGTACTAATTTGTTGTAGATTCAGGTCAGATGAAGATGTCAAGGTTATGATGGTTACATCAACAGCCAAGGGAGTTCAGTGTCGAGGGGTCCACCTGCATTAGTGGGATGCTTTACTCCTTCCCTCCAAAGAATCCCCAAACAGGTTTCATTAGAACAGCTTCATATGCTTTACTTGCAAACTCTGTTCCACTGCAATGTTCCTGGCTGTACCTTAAATGGTTGAGATACTGCCATCTCATCCTGCTCAAATGATGATCTGATAAGTGCTACATTACACACTCTACACTGTAACCTGCGATATCTCATGCAGGTGGGACAAGGAATGATCAAATAATGACAGAACTATAGGGATAAATTATATGAAAAGAGCAAATCAACATTGCCACCTGTCAGATTTTGCCATGAATATTAAATTGTCCTGAACAAACAGTAAGGACTACGCAACACTCCATCCCTGCCTGCCAGCCACTATACATAAGGAATATTCTGTAGACCTCATAAGCACAATATTTTTCAAAAAAGTACTCCCAAGAGTTACAAAATTCACATTTCAACTTGTGTGAAAAATATATGATCAAATCTACTCTAGATGTTATACTAGCACATTAGAGTCTCCCTTACTATTTTATTTTGAACACAATCATGGAATACTTTACTATACACTTACCGATCCTAACACGTGTATAAGAGGTTCAAGTATGCCTGCATTTACAACCTCCTGAATCTGGTCCACATTTCCAGCAGTAATATTAGACACGGTCCAGGCAGCTTCCTTCATAATGTTCAGTCGTGGATGATTCAGAAGTTCCCTAAGATAAGTCAATCCACCAGCCTGGATAACTGCATCCGTCTATAAAGTAAAACCAAATTATATAATATCCTATACAGGCAAATACTTGCAGTGCTACCATTTAGACAGACAGGCATTCTCATAAACTAGAACAGTAGCCTTTGTGTTACAGACTCCAGTTTGTAAATAAGAAATGAACACAACTTTTATCTGGGTAGAAGGTACGTTACATCTCTCAATCAGAGAACAACACAGAGTCATATTACACTCCACCATATAAAAATATGTGTTCATATATTACAAAATACCTTGAACCATCAGGCCTTGCCGCCAATAGTATTATGCAGTCTGCACTTTAAGACTAGGTAGTGTACTAGCAAAGAAGTCCTTCAAAATCAAGTCTTCTAAGAAATAACATCAGACAAAGTGAACATGTAGTCAGTCCCCTACATAATATACATTTTGTTTACCTAAATAAAAGAGGTTTCTTTCATATATGGATATCTGGAAAGACAAGGGCCATCTTATATTTGTGGACCTAGAAAACATGCACTGAAGTCAAGGTTTTCTCCATCACCAGATGCACCCTGAGGAAACTGGACTGATTTGTTGCATTCTCTCATTCATCTCAAAATCATGGACAGATGCTTACAATTAGCTCTAGTCCATAAAATCAACACTGCAGAGCCAGGAACAGTCAGTAGCACCTGGTCCTTAGAGCTTCAACATGTACATTTCTGTGACAGCAAAATGTACAATACCCTGGTTAAAATAAATGTGTGACCAGGTCTTTACATTGTTACAGGTACCAAAAGGGGAAAATTCACCCATGTGAACTTCAAGTTAATGGTTGTGAAACAAGCAGAAGAAACTATTGCACAGTTGCACAAAAACTTCATATTACCAAAGTAAATGTCTGATACTGAGGGAAGTCAAAGAACAACTAAAGCATGCCAGTTCCACATAAAGTGACCAAAGAAAGACAGAAAAAAACTGCTCAATTTTGTACTTTAAAAATACACAGATGGACTCCCTGTATCATGATGACATGACGATACCACACCTAGTCTTCAAGGCAAGCACTAAAAGGGCCATGAGACTCAGTGGAAAAAGCACCTGTCTCTTTGCAGAACATTAGCTCAGACACTTCCAATGGAGGGCGTTCATGTCTGTGTATCACATAATCATTAAATTAACCCTTCCTACAACACATACAGTATATTTCACATTTTCCTTTGTTTGTCAATTCTCGTTGATTTTACCAGTTTCTTCCTGCCTTTGTGTCGTAAATAATAGTCTACAAAGTGACATTCATTTATATTTCTCTTATTTTAGGTCCTATGAGTGATCCTAGACAGGTGTGGCTCTTTCACTGTTCTGTACCGATTGAAAAGAATACAACAAAATCTGAAATTTGGGCTAAAATCCATGAAGAGAACTTAGGAATTTTAGTAAATATTTGTAACATGGGAAGGTCCAGATTCATCTGTTAACTCAAAAGTTCCTGACTACAGATGTGTCCTTATATTCACATACAAGTAAATAAGTTATATCAATTAAAAGAAAGTGGCAACAAACCTGAACATCATTGCCAGTGACTATATTACCAACAGCACGCAAGGCTGGTGTTAGCACAGTAACTTTACTAGCACCAAGAAGTTCAACTAAACGTGGAACAACACCAGCATCAACAACAGCTTGAATTTTGTCATTGGTTCCATCAGTAAGGTATGACAGAGCCCAGCATGCATCAGCTACAAAAGAAACGAAATTAAAATTTAATTATTTTGTTGAGTATTTTTTGATAGCATAGAATTTCCTGTGTAAATTTTTAAGCACTGAAGGAAAAAAAATTCCTGTAATAACAAAAAAATTAAGAATATGCTCCAATTGGCTATTAAAGAAATGCACAACATTAACAGCTGTGAGTCATATAATGTAAATAAACGCCATTATAAAATGTTTAAGACCAGTTAATAAAATTTAATGAAATTCAAGTGTTTTACCAGAAAGCATAACTTGCCATTGTAGTGGATACTTAAATAAAATTTAAAATACCCTGTACAGTAAAACAATCTGACACTGATATGAAAGTCTCTATTATTAGGTGACCACCTTGCCGTCACCCACAGCTAGCTGCATAATGCTGACAGACAGTTAACTGATTAAAGATATGGCTGTACAAACAAGTTGCAGATCTTTGTAAAGAAATACCTGACCTGACTCTCACCAAAAGTTCAGTATTTTTATTTTCCAGTCATATATAATATATATAAATGAAGACTTAAGATATTTCATACATCACTTCTGCTTACCAAGCACATCCATATCGGAATAATGAAGAAGTCTACTCAATGCAGGTAGACTCATCCGAACAATCTCAAAAGGAGGAGGTGGATTCTTGTTCCGACACAGATTAGACAAAGTCCACACAACATTTCTCAAGAATGAAACCTGCATGAAAAAAAAAAAAAGGCTTAAGTCAATACACTAAATGACAGCACAGAATTCAGATTTAACTAGCTATATGATATCATGAAAATCTCATTCATTAAAATGATGTTAACTAATTTTTCCACAATTCAAAGATACTTCTAATGAGCAGTTCCCATTCCCTGCCTCAAAACATCAGAACATACTCCAACTAAAAGCAAACAAACAAACCTGAAAGCATATTGTGGCATGTACAGCCATTACTAGGTAACCACTAAGAGATAAGCAAATATACCAGTGCTCTTACTGGGTAACGTGCTTTGCAATCAAACACATTCCCATGGAAACAATATAAGCAACATCTGCACTACAACGAATCAACACACAACCGAGGTACTGCCGGAAACGATGTTTCTATGGTGGTCTGTGTCGAGGAGTTATGAGCAGCACAAAGTTAAAGCTTAGTTCAGTTGGAAGAGAGTCACCATTCAGAAAGGACATGAGCACAGAAGCAGAGGAATAGCCACTGTTGGAGCTAGCACCAGGCGACTGCTAGTGAAGGCACTGCAGGCTGTGCTCTAGTGGTCAGTAATGTGCTGAAATTAGTGATGGCATTATAATTAAATGTAATCACAAGTCGTGTGCTGAAGTGGTCAATAAATCCAACAGCCAATCTGAAACCACACTGAGAGTCACTCTGTCATGTGACAATATATATAAAGGCAGATACAAAAGTAATCAGTCAATAACATCTCTTTATTAAAAAGAGTTCTGTCTTCTGGGAAATAATGTCATGCAGTCCATTGAAAGTCAACCAATGTTTCGGAGGAACATGTCACCTCCATCTTCAGAGTTGAAGAATAGGCTAAGCAAGAAATCAGCATGAAGCAGGTGGAAAGCAGAGCATTATATCCCAAAAGATTGAACTCTTCATAACGATTATTGTGAGAACCTCAAATGCTATATGACTCATTAACTTCATACAAAATTTTTCTTACATTCATCTCTCAAGGTTAATTTGCAGCATTCCCACTGGATTTGGTACACCCATGAAAAAAATAGGCATTCATAAATAAAATTCATATACATGAAAATTTGTCTGATACACTTCATATTTGAATATTTTTTAATAAAATGCTTCATCACCATCCAATATCAGGAAGGACTGGAAATGAATGGAACATACTAACTTCTTAGATATAAAAATATGACATGAAAACTTCCAGAGTACAGTCTTCCTGAAATCTTACCAAATGCACATTATGCTTGGCATTTTCCTTTACACAAGTTTCCTTTCGTGAACAGGTTCATCTCTAAATTACTGACTTGCTAAGGTAGTAAGTGTATCCTAATCTTCCGAGTTCATGTTACAACCACTGGCATCCCGATACACTGTTTCTCACAGGTTATGATGCCGGAAGAGATGGAGTGGAACAAAATCGGTTGAAATAAAAACGAATGCCTCTACTTAGCTTTGTAAAATATAATGAAACACAAAACACAGTTAGATCTATACATTATGATGTTTTGGGGGGAAAATCAGTAGTATCACATGATGGGAACTTTGAACTAATAGCCTATCTGCCCAATATATGCAACAGCAGAACAGAGATGTTACCTAATCTGACATCCACTTGTGTGACATATAGTACCTAAATGCAGGGGTATGCACCATAATGATAAAAGCATTAAGCAAGTAACTTTAGAATATTTCATCAACTCACTGTAGTATCAGGTTTGATTAGCTCCAGAAGTGCAGGCATAGCTCCGAACTTCAACACCAAGTCACGAGATGTTGGGCAATCACCAGCAATGTTACCCAGTGCCCACACGGCTTGCTCCGTAACATGCATATACGATGAACCTAGAAGCTGGACTAGTTTTGGTACAGCCCCACATTTAACAACAGTATCTGTTTGTTCAGATGTTCCTGATGCTATGTTTGTAAGTGTCCAAGAAGCCTCAAATTGCAGTGATGGGCTAAAACAAACAAATGCATTCCCAGCCATGTCAATAGGGCACAAACGCTTGCTTACATATATACTGTGACATGAGGGCTGAGGGTCGGAATGGTGGAGCCAGAAGGGAAGGCTATTGCTGGCTAACAGCAGGTAAACATGTTCCTATCAAGTGGTATAAAAATTATATTTAAAAATGGTAAAACAAATGGGTCTACTGATCTGAATAAAACTCATGTAGGTTGTGTAGAACATACCAGTGTATAAAAAGATTAAATCAGTATGGTTGATTCAATACTCAGTATTATATTTTCCATTTTGACAGTTAAAAATAGACCTTACATTTAAAATTCAGTCAACCTTCTATCAAAATTAATGTCAAACAGGAACCTTCATTTTATCAGATTACAGTGTGAACATGTCTTTTCCATTTGTCAATAGCTGATAAGATGTTTTCACATGACACTACAGACCACAAAATTTCAACTACACCCAACTCTCGGTTATCTGGGGGCCGATAAACCGGTTTGCGGCTTTACTGGGGCTTTTTTGAGGCTTCTATGTTGTTTAATATTCATTCACTTTTGTTTCATATGGTGAGTTGTAACACTATTTTTGCACTAGTGTGAAATGAGCTCTGCATTTTTTGGTCCCGTAATGCTAACACAATGTTCTAGGGTAGGGGTGAAAGAATGCAAGGATTTGTGGAAAGTTTCAAGGACAGATACACTGCCCCAGTTAGTCTATTTGTATCAATCTTCAAGTGCATTAGCAAAATGTCAGGGTGTAAAAGGACGCGTGTTGTGATAAGTATTGAACAGAAACTCGTGTGAACCGGGCTTCAAAATGTTAAACAGTGACGAAATCGTAAGTTCAGTAGGGGTGCAGCCAGAAGAGCGGGAAGAAAGTGAGAATGAGGAAGAGGTGGACAGTGCTACTAGTAAGAAAATATCACATGGCACTGCTCTTAATCATTTGGAATCCTTACTAGACTATCTTGAGAGTGAAGAGAACAGTTTATTAAGTGACAAGCTAATATTATGTAGGCTTCGTATGGATATCCGTAAAAAGGAAAATGCCGTGAAAAAGAAAACGACAACGTTGGATTTTTTAAGTGTTAAGCGTGAACAGTCGTAAAAAGTGTTGGATGTTGTTGAACACTGTGATTGAAATAACTAATTCATACTTCTGTGTAATGTAAAAGAAGTATTACATAGGCCATGAGAGGACATAAAAATGAGGTTGAATAAATTTAAATACAGGTAGGCCTATAGTATTATGAAGGTACAGTATTACAGTACTACTTTTAATAAAATTGGCCTTAACCGGGTTTTCGATTAATCGTGATTTCCATCCCCACCATTAACGTGGGACATAAAAGGGACAACAGGCAGGCTAGAGAGAGAGAGAGAGAGAGAGAGAGAGAGAAACAACAAACAAACAAACAAACAAACAAGTGGATTAAAAGCTAAGTACACACACTATTGTCCAAACACCAAACAAATTAATGAAATCAAGCAGAAATATATGGTATTATATTTAAGCATCCTGTTGCACTATATACGATGTATGATACAAACTCCGTCCTAAGTGCAACAATATATTGTAGGTCTTTCGTCCTGCTTTCTTCTACACTACATGTTTCGGCCGCAAACGGCAATCATCAGGTGTATACACTCACATAGCTGTTACACTGCACCCAGTTTAAAATTAAAAACATACAGGTCTTCCCAATTGTTCCCTTTGTCACTGCTAACAGGATCTACTTTGCTGATATTTGTCTGATTCGTACCTCATCTTTGCCATCGACACACGTCAATTTTGACCTTCATGAACTGGCACTTTTAAAATATTCAGTAGTAAAGATAAGCAGTGGCATGCACACAGGGAGCCTACACAGAATAACACCTGTACAGTGCTGAAAACAAGAAGTAGCCGCTGCAGCACTATAGACATGGAACAAGTAACCCTGAGAATTTTAAATTTTAAATTTAAAATTTGGAAAACAAAATTTTAAAAAGAATTTTTAAGATTGGAACTGAAGATTTTAAAAGTGCCAGTTCATGAAGGTCAAAATTGACCTGTGTGGGTGGCAAAGATGAGGTACGAATCAGACAAATATCAGGAAAGTAGATCCTGTTAGCAGCGATGAAGGGAACAATTGGGAAGACCTGTATGTTTTTAATTTTAAACTGGGTGCAGTGTAACAGCTACACAAGTGTATACACCTGATGATGGCCGTTTGCGGCCAAAACATGCAGTGTAGAAGAAAGCAAGACGAAAGACCTACAATATATTGTTGCACTTAGGACGGAGTTTATATCATATATAGAAATATATGGATTCAGCACGATATATTCAGTTTGAAGTAATGGTGATCAACTGTCTTAAGTGAAACTTCACTTTTACAAGCTTATCTCAAGATTCTCAGACAGTTTCAATTAATGTATTTTAAACATAAAAAATACAGAAAAATAAGGTGCCCAAAGCATTGCTTCAAAATCATCAGACAGCTACATATTAATAATCATTATAGCTTACACATCTTCAAATTTAACACAATAACAAAGTTAACAGTACAACATTGACTTCTAACAAAGCTACTACCATCCTTCCTTACAATTAAAGTACCCTTTCAATTTTTCTTGTAAAAAGGAATTTCCTAACTGTGGATTGCTTACAAAAAAAAAAACAGAATGAAATATTAAGCTTACATACTTATCAAACCGAGACAGGAATTCCACACATCTGGGAACAATTCCTGATTCAATCATGGCATCAATTGGTGGGTTCATTTCTTTGCTGAGTGTTTTCCGTGCAGCTTGGGTTGAGACAAGCTGAAGGTGGTCATCACCGCTATCCATTCCTTAAACAGAATTTCAAACAAAACCAACTACTTTATTAACAGGATCTCCAATCAAATGTTGGATATCTGAGGGAACTGGTAACCAAAATTACAAGAAACACCTCTACAGTACTCAAGACCAAGGAAACTGCAAAGTGACAAAAGCAATCTGTTTCCACTTGCAATAGTTTTTCAGTCACTTCCAATATCAAATTAACACCACTGAGCCAGCCTTGGCTCAAGATATCTCCTAGCTGTCTGCAGTGTGCACACACTTCTCAAGACAGATGGGGATTAGTTGAGACCAACAAGTACATTCATTCATCAGTAATCTGTCAAGACGACAGGTCCACAGTCTCTTCCAAAACAGTTCCTCCATTTAATGTGATCTAGAGCTTTCTCCTTCAAATGAAAATATCCTCTTCTGTCCCCAAGGTCATCCAGCATCTTCTTATGTCTTCTTCCTTGTCTTCTGGTCACTTCTATCCGCCACTCTATCTTTCCTTCAATAACTTATTTTAGAAGGCAGTTACCGCGTAAGATATGACCAATCCAATTAGCCTTCCGTTTTCTTATTTCATGTAGGATATTCCTCTGCTCACTGACTCTAAATAACGCTTCTTCATTTCTCACATAATCGGTCCAACTGATCTTCTCCATCCTTCTCCAACACCACATTTCGAAGCTTTCCAGGTGTTTCTGATCTACTGCCCTAAGTGTCCAAGTTTCAGCCCCATACAAAGCAATGCTCCAAATGTAGCATTTCACTAGTTTCTTTCTCAAATTTAAGTCCAATTTGCTGGTAAAAAGATTCTTCTTCTTGCTAAATGCAGCTTTTACCATGGCAATCCTAGATTTAATTTCACTAGTACACCTTCCATCATCTGTTAACAAGCTACCCAAATATTTAAAACATTTCACATTCTCCAGTTGTTTTTGGTCTATCTTTATTGTGACTGGGGTTGGTTGTCTCAGAATTTTCATTACTTTTGTTTTTTCCACATTCATTTCCATGCCATAGCACCTTCCAATTTCGATTAGTCTATCAATCATACCCTGTAGCACGGTTTCTTCCCTAGCCATTAACACAAGGTCATCTGCATATTTCAGTTTGAATAATTTGCCCTGCTAATTTGAAGTCTCCAAGCCCATCCGGAGCTTCCTTGGTAAGGCATTCGCTGTACAAGTTGAACAAAATTGGTGATAAACAGCATCCTTGTCAAACTCCTCTTTCAATCCCCACACTTCTTGTCTCCCCTCTGCCCAGCCCCACTCTAACTTTCTGATCCGTGTACAATTTACTAATCAATCTTCTTTCACGCCAATCGATACCCATTTCCCTGCATCCCTGGTTCCTTTTCCTCTTCTAAATTCAAACTGATCCTCCCAAGTATATCCTCTATTTTCCTTTCAATTCTTCTTTCATGTATCTCTGCTTTTATCTTTGCTGTATGTGCCATAAGGCTTATTGTGTGATGGTTGCTGCATTTTGTAGCTTTTGTCTTTTTCTTTAAGGCAATCATTGTCACTTCTGCAAAGTCCTTGGACCACTCCCCAGTTTCATATATGGTGTTTATTAGTTTTGTCAGTGTTTTCAAACCACCTTCTCCCAGTAACTTACGCACATCTCCAGGTACATCATCTCCTCTGTAGCCTTTCCATTCCTCATGTCCTTGATAGCTTTCTCCACCTCACTTTGTAAAATATATGGTCCTTTCTTGTCTATATCTACTTCTTCTTCCGGTTCCACTTCCAAGGTTTCTGGCCAATAAAACTAAAATACAGATCTTCAAATTCAGCACTGGAAGGCATACTAAGATGAGAAATAAATCACACAACAGACAGGTCTAAGCAAATCTACACTAATTAGGATGGGGCCAACTACACAGATCAGTAGGCACAAGTCCATATAACACACATGTAACTTCAAAACACAGAAATAATACAGTGTGTTGTTAATATACTATACACGCTACTCCATGACGTCTCACAAGTATACACAATTTCACAATTTGTTTTTCTACGTTTAACATTCAGATATGAGGGCCGTCCATCACTAAAGTCTTATATGCATTTAAAAAGAAAGCCTTCTTCAGGAATGTTTCTTCATGGGACAAATTCCAGAACATGTGGGAAGATTTTCATCTTTATTAGAAAGCCACTTTTCAATTAGCTGTCTGTCATTCTTCAATGGAAACACTCGCTACTGAACATGTCCGTCAATGCATTTTATTCATATAATGCCTTTGTGTACTTATAGAATAGACACTGTGAGACTACTTCTCGTAATATTGTATTGCAGCATCCTGTTGCACTTTTCACATAATATCAGTAGTTCCACAGTCTCACGTGCAACACTGATGTTCTATAAAACTTATTAAATGATATTCACTTTAAAGTTTTATACTACATGTTCTGACCAACGCTGTCATCATCAGATGTTAAAAATTATGGATGAGGAAACTGATGTCCAATCTTATTATTGCTTAGGTTGTTAATACGCAGTACCTTCATTGTGCATGTGTGTTTGAGATGGTGGGTTGTGTTCCTTCCTGTTTTGTTACGTGGTGTACCAGAAAGTTCCCGGACTGTTATTGCTGCAACCGCCTCAATGAAAGATGATGAGAGGGGAGGCCGAGGTCACACTTCTGGAAGCCTATTGTATAAGTCTGCCATGTGACACCGTGCTATGAACATGCAGTTTTTATAGGAGTGCTTTTTTGGCTTCATGTTTCATTTTGTCTGTGATGGGAGGCAAAATCAAGCAATGTGCCTGCATCAAGTTCCATGTGAAGCTCAGAAAATCTGACAATGAAACCATTGAAATGCTTCATGATGCTTTTGGAGAACATTCTTTAAGCCACACAGCAGTTTTTCAACAGCATTCACATTTTAAGGCTGGCTGAGCATCAGCTGAATATGATGGAACATTCAGGGTCACCAAGCACCACGAAAACAACAGAAAATGTTGAAAAAATTTGAGAACTCATCCATGAAAACCATCACTAACCAATCTCCATGAGTTCACAGATACCAATGGAGTTTACCAGGAGATCTTAAGAGAAAATTTGAAGGTGCACTGCACTGCTGCAAAGCTTGTACCCCGACTCTTGATAAATGATCAAAAGCAGGTGCATTAACGTGTTCCTTGAGCTACAAGAGAAGGCTAACAACGACCCCCCTTTTAACAGTATTTCTATGATCATAACAGGTGATGAATTTGGATTTATGGCTATGATCCAGAAACAAAACAACAATTGTCGCACAAAGTGGAAGAGCAACACTGCAAGGCCCAGAGTTCAACAAAGAGCATGTTCATTGTTTTTTTTTTGTTTTTTTTTTTGACATAAAGGGGATTGTTCACAGTGAATTTGTTCCTCCTAACACTACAGTCAACTCATGACTTTTACCGTGACATTTTCAGACGCTTCAAAGAAAATATGCAATGAGAAAGACCAGAACTTTGGTGTAACCAAAACTGGCTCCGTCATCACGACAACGCACCTGCCCACACATCCCTGAAAATCACAACTTTGTCTTAACAACATGATTATCGTTCCCCAGCCTCCTTACTCGCCAAACTCAGCCCCCTGTTATTTCGCTTTGTTTCCCAAATTGAAAATGAAACTGTGTCTGACATCAAAAGAGAATCACAAGTGACACCAGACAGCAATAAGGAAAATGATTACTACGATGCTTTGGAAGCATGGAAAAAACAATGGGATCATTGTATATGTTAACAAGGAGGCTATTTTGAAAAAGATGGCAGGCAAAATTGAGTAAGTTAAGTCAGCATTTCTTTTTCCATGTAGTCTGGGAACTTTCCGATGCACCTCATATCTTGAATGTCTTGTTTTCAAATGCATTTGAAAACAAGACCTTTTAAAATGAACAGATTTTAATAAGTTTTATAGAATATTAGTGTTGCATGTGAGACTGCGGAACTACTGATATTAAGGACATTGTGAGAAATGTATGCAAGGTGAGCCTCTTCAAGACAAGCCATCTGTTCAGCTTTTGATTGTGTCTATTCCATGGTTATTCGGAACAAAGTATAGTTAAAACTGAAATGCATTAGTGGATGACAAGAACAAAAAGAGTGCAGGATTAAATTTTGGGTTTGCATGGTGGTGAAAACTTAAGACTGTGTGAGTTATGACATTGTAACCCAGTATCTATCTCCATGGAGCTGAGTCCTTCTTGAGAAGCTGCCAGTTGCTCAGCAATTCAAGAATTCCCCAACACTTTTATGGAACCCAAAGGTTCATAACCATACTCACAGAAACACTCCAATGGTTCCTATGCTGAGCCAGACAAATCCAGTCCATACCACCTCACCCTATCTCTTTTAAGATCCATTTTAATATTATCCTCCCACCTACATCTTCATTTTCCTTCTGGCTTTCCAATCAAATTCCTACATGCATTCCTCCTCTCTCTCCAAGTGAGCTGCATGCCCTGCCCATCCCATCCTATCCTCCCTGTAAATGTGAGGTAAAGTTATCCCTGTTACGGGGCATGAAGGTCCATAGGGTTGTGAGATGTCGAGGCTCCCACATTTTCTAGACAAATGGCTCTCACATGGCTGTGAGGTTGTCAGCCTTATGTGCTGACTGCCCTTTACCCCCAGGAAGATTCCTAGTACTCATTTCTGTTAGAGGCTGAGTCAACCCCATGGCCATAGTGTAGCTGGAAGGATTAGGTCAATTCAAAAATACAATGACCTCATCTGGAATTGAACCCGTGACCTTCCGGCTTGTACCATAGTGCCCCAACCAACTATGCTACCTTGTGCCTTCCCATCCTCCCTGTAGCCAAGTAAATTATTGAAAAAAGTGTTCAAAACCAGCTGCTTCTAGAATTCTAGTAATTAGCTAGAAGTATTAATCTTAAATGCAAATTATGGTTATGATATTCACTGCACACATATTCACTTCAAATGTTGAAGTTTGTATGATTAGATATCACACATGTTCCCTACTTTCTAATTTATAAATGAAATATTAAAAACTGTACCTTCAATAATTGCCTCTATTGTCATATCAACTGTTGATTGGGCGTTTTCTTGTAGTCGTAGGGTACAGTCATCTTCAGCATTTAGATTTCGCCTTTTGAGCAATTGATCATCTTTACGAGCTTTGCGAAGTTCTACACTCACTTCTTTCCGACGCCTGCGCATCTCCTATAATACAAGTTTTATTATTAATGTTTTCTCCTTGGATAGATGTGGCTTGTTCACCTTTACCACTTGCTCCTCGCTGGAACATAAACTATAACTTATATATCTACCTTAAACATTAATGAATAAATTTCTTTCTCAGCTACTAGACCCAAAAAGAAAATTATACCAACTTATTCTCCACACCTGATTTGTTTCCATATATAAGCATACTGAAAAGTACTTCAGATTTAAAAGCAGATCCCACAAAAAGAAGTGCTCAATATTGTAACCCGGCCTGGCCATCCTACAGTTACAACAGAGATGAAAATAATTTTGGATAATGGTTACCTAAATACTAACATACTCTTTCACTCCTCAATTCAATTTCACGCTTCCACATTTCGAACACAAACACTGGAACATCAACTTTGTCCCAATCAGTTACTCAGAATAACTTGCTACAAACATGCAATATACTCTCAAGACTACAGTTAAAACCTCAATTATGTAAGAATTAATAATTTATAAATTAACAATATATGCCACTACCCACACGACAACCTAACAAAACCAAAATAAATCATAAACTTCCTCTATTACCAATTCGTACTTACATCAGCATCTTTCCCCTTATTTTTGAAAGACGTTAATCTGTTTTGTCTGCCCGACACATAGTTTTCTTGAGATGGCATTCTCGACGCCTTTAAATGGAAAAACGGAAACAAAAAATTAAAATCTGTCAGGCATAAGCATTGAGTTCTTCACTCCCAAGAAAAGTAGAATATTTATATTGTAAATACTTACAAATAGAAAATCGTTCGTTTAGTCTTACAAACAGCTAATCTATTACTACCAGCAAACAACTCAGCCTAAACCAACGTCAACTTCATCTGACCTCAACGACCGCAGATCTGGACAATTCGTTTGGCGTCGTCTCCAATCACAAACTTCTAGACTATTTAAAGTTCACGATTCTGTCCATTTATTGGTTACTCATGATCATCAACTGTGTTGTGATTGGTCACATTTGCTACCCATTTTCAAATTAATTCCATCAATATGTCAAAGTAGTATCATTGATTGTTAGTATACATGCTTCTATCGCTCATTTAAATAAATGTACTTTAATATATAATTTATCAATATATAAAATTTACTGCACAGTGGTTTGTACTGAATATTTAACCACCGATATAGTTTTAGATTCTGTCGCCAGAGGTCGCAGTCTACTTATCCAGGATCGGACGCCCAGGATAGGATAGTCTAGTCGGTCTAGTCGGTCTAGTCTCTAGTCGGTCTAGTCTAGGACGTCTAGGAGGGCGAGGGCCCACCAAGGAAACTGGTAACTGCAACGCAACCGCAATTTCAGAGAAAAATTGCCGATTTCAAGCAGGCAACTGGTTTCCAGCTTAGCAGGTGCATGCAGAGGAAACATTGTCGCGTGTTTCCTAGGTAACGCGACAAGAAACGATGGATTTCGGATTAGACGAATGTTTAGTGGACAATTATTTGTTTACAATTACCATTATAATCACTCTCAGTAACGACTTTCACGTTCCCTCTTCAATGGCTATGCTCATGCACCGCTATTCTCGGTGGAGTGTCTTCGTTCTTGGTTCTTCCCTTATTGCTCCTTGAATCTCCTTGAACAAGTCTAAGTCACATTGCAAATGACGATGTGTCGAGCTCCAGTGTTCACTGCTCCCTATATAGGCTCGTCACGGACCATCCACAGAAAACAAATTGCTGCTCGGTAACGGATATAATGTATTGTCAGGCGTGTCTACTCATGCATTGTCTATACATTGTATATATAATATATATAATNGAGGGTCCCACACTATCTAGAAAATCTGCTCAAAGATGGCGGTAAGGTTGTGAGCCTTATGTGACGGCCACGCTTTACTCCCCAGGAAAATTATTTAATTAATTCCTGGTACTCATTTCTGTTAGAGGCTGAGTAAACCCCAGGGCCTAGTGCGGCTGGGAGGATTAGGTCAACTGAAAAAAAAAATCCAATGATCTCATCAGGACGCCCCTCAATCAACTGCGCTACCGCGTGCCCCCTATAAATACAGAATGTCCCAGGAGGAATGGTCAAAACTTCGGAGGGTGTCCCTTATGTTAAAGTATGCCGATATAACCCAAAACACCTATGTCAAAAGTTGAACGGTTACGGAGATAATGGCCCGAGAAAAGTGTGGTATATACAGACAGTATTGTCACATGTTGGGTATGTAACAAAATGTGCCACGGTTCAGATATTTGGGAACAACGATAACAGATAAAAACCTGATTCAGGAGGAAATTAAGAGGCGATTGAACTCGGGTAATGCTTGCTACCATTCAGTCCAGAACCTTTTGTCTTCTAGTCTGTTGTCCAAAAACTTAAAAATTAGAATATACAAAACTATAATTTTGCCTGTGGTTCTGTATGGGTGTGAAACTTGGTCTCTGACATTAAGGGAGGAACATAGACTGAGGGTGTTTGAGAACAGAGTGTTGAGGAGAATACTGGGACTGAAGAGGGATGAAGTGACAGGAGGTTGGAGAAAACTGCATAGTGAGGAGCTTCATAACTTGTACTCCTCTCCAAGTATAATTAGAATGATCAAGTCAAGGAGGATGAGGTGGGCAGGTCATGTAGCACGAATGGGGGAGATGAGAAATGCATATAGGATATTGGTGGGAAAGCCAGAAGGAAAGAGACCACAGGGAAGACCAAGTCGTGGGTGGGTGGACAATTTTAGAATGGATCTTAGAGAGATCGGATGGGATGGATTGGATAGATCTGGCTCAGGATAGGGACCAGTGGAGGGCTCTTGTGAATACGGTGATGAACTTTCAGGTTCCATAAAATGCTGGGAAATTCTTGAGTAGCTGCAGAATTGGTGGCTCCTCCAGAAGGGCTCAGCTCCATGAGTAAGTAAGTTGGGTATGTAACGCGACAAATAACTTCACGCCGTCTTGGTTCTAGGGAATTTATTCCACTCACTCTTACATTTACACAGTTTACAATTTTGCAACTACTGCCATCAGCAGTATCACACTTACTTCTCCTGCTTCCATTTACTCCGGCAAATGCTAGACTGTAACTGACTGGTTACTCCCTCTCAGTGACGAATACTCCTGTTATGTAGCTTCCGTACTGTACACTGTACTAACAAGCTCCACTAGGCTGCAAACCCAAGACACTATACAACATGTAGTCTGAGGTAAAGATTAAGTTTCCACTGAGAAGGGTCATGTCTGCTCAGAAAGGTTCAGAAATGCTCAGGGAACATGACCTAACTGGGGCACTGTATATCTTGACAATAAAGTTATCTGAACACTGGGTCAAGCCTTTTGTTTGTGTTTTGGGTGTTGTTTTTTTTTCTCTCTCTCTCTGTATTTGTTGTTGTATTTGTTGCAGTTGTTTGTATTTCTCTGTAATTGTTGTAGTTGTTAATCATATTTGGTTTGTATTCATTGTGGTAGGATGTCCTTATTGTTGTGTTTTGTGTATTGTGTTTTGTTTGAACGTGTTGTCACTTAGTGTAATGTGTGTTACTTGTCTGTTGTGTCCTATTGTGTACTACTGCCACCAGGCTAAAACCCAATTGCAGTATAATAAATAATATAATAATATAATATGTGTGTGTGTTATAATCAAAACCTATAATAGAATCAAAATACAGAATATGCCTGCTTAAAGCAATGTAACAATTACTACAATATAGTCCGTGCTTTGTGATACAAGTCAGCAGTTAGATTAGTCCTAATCATATACAATTATCAGTTGAATTCAATTAAGATAATTCCATTGAGGCGGAGTTACTCCTGCTAACGTTAAGAAATAATCAGCCAGCTGATTTCGCAGGCGCTGTACCCTGGACAATTTTTTGCCTTCCATCATCATCATCATCTTCATCATCATTTCAAATATGATGACTTGATTGATTTGCTGCATATTTTTCAGCTCTTTCGCAAAACACATCTTCCCTGGTTCTGAAGAAATTATGGACAACAGATGCTTCAGTGATTTAAAGAAGTGCACAAAATTAGCGGACAAACACTTATGACGCGAGCAACTAATCAAACGTAAGTTTCCACAGTGTACGCCTGCTAATCTGGAAACCTGTTGCCTGCTTGAAATCGGCGATATTTCTCGGTAATTGTGGTTGCGTTGCGGCTGCCAGTTTCCTTGGTGTGCCCTCGGCCTCAGAGTTACTTTACGACCGGCGGTTTACCGCAAATTAGTTTGTCTTAGCGACAAGTCCCTTGAGACTCGCGATCAGCATTTTTTTTTTCAACTGAACACTTGCGGTCGCAGTCCTAATGTAACATCCTCGTTGATGATAGGATGGGTTTGTCTTTTTTAAATGTTACTGGGCCTCACCAGCGCATTCTCAGATCCTAGTGCCGCCGGACTCATGATCACATTTTACTGTTGCAGATTCGAGTCTCGAGTCTGACTAGATGGGTCTGTCTTTTACAGTTGCTGCTGGGCCTCACCAGCGCATTCTCAGATCCAAGTCCCGTTGGATTCATGATCACATTTTACTGTTTCAGATACGAGTGTTCTCCAAGCTGGACAGCTAGGTCCCCGTATTTATATCCCCTAGGATTGCGGGTGGCCCAGTTATACCTCCAACCACTGGGTTCCCTTTTCGTCGCCTCCTACGACCCACAGCGCTATGGTGGACACGGTGGAGGTATTCGACCCCATCTCCACAAGGGGGTAATCCCCTAATGCCGCTAATCGCCCTAATCGATCAGTGTACGTATATCTCTGACACCATATTACACAGTTTCGGATACTAACGCGGATAAATGACAGCACTGTGTGTGCTTTGTAGCCCGTGCGTCTGTGCATTGCTTGTCGCTAACGTTCTGTGATCGGAACACGGTGGCGAGTGGCGAGGTGAGTCATGTGTTCACATAAGTGTATATGTGTGTAGTCATCGTAGTTATTGTGCGCATGTGACGTATGTGACTGCGACTTCTTTTTGTAGTAAGGGTGAAAGCAAGTGAGAGAAGTTACGTTGTTTAAGTTGTGTTGTGTTGTGTTTCTGTACGTGGTTTGGTTTGTGTTGTGTTTTTGTGAGTGTGTTGTTTGAATTTGAATTTTTGTAATAGATTGAGATAACTGCCGTCCTAGATATTCCTCTTATTTTTAATTGAGAAGTGACACGTGATGTGTATTGCAGATGCGTCATGTAATTCAGAGTTACAAGCCTCGAGTCGAACGTGAACACACAGTGTCGACTTACAAGATCAGATGTGGGGTCGGTTATGTTCTTTACCCATTTTAATTGCAATTTGTTTTCAGAATATGCCGCCCAAAGGCCCATTTACGGCTCTCCTGACAGTGATAGTACTTATATTTTCCATTTGTCTGCACGTTGTTATATCAGGATCTCCCCAACCGGAACACTCGTATCCATCACTGTTGTCGAAAGAATTTATCAGTTATATAAATTCCCTCCATACAACATGGAAGGTAAGTGTGCAGCCACTTTGGAAATGAAGAGTTCTGTCTTCTAGTATATAACACCATGTGGTCCATTGAAAATCATTTGACGTTTCAGAGGAACATGTGTCCTCAATCTTCAGGGTCGAAGAATGAGCTGCGATGTCTTTTGGCTTTCAACAGACTACACGGCATTATGTTCCAGAAGATAGCACTCTTCATAACCATCACTGTGAGAATCTCAAATCCTACTAGATACCCTGGAGTCTGAGCTTGGCAGTTTTATCAGAGCCTCAGGTTCTTTGCATTAAGCAACATTCTTGTTGCCTGTTTCATTAATGCATTTCCAGTGTGTACTATGTGTTGTTTGATAACTATTTTCACAAGATCATTTACTTCTATTTGTTTTATACATAACTCCTGAGGAAATTGGCTCAGATGGTAACATATCTGACTTGTATTGATAAGTGGTTGGTTCAAATCTTAGTCAGGATACTGTCTATACTTGCCAAGGTTTTATGTGGTCTTCCATAGTCCCTCTGAATGAATGCTGGGGTAGTACATTGAAATAGGAAATACTGCTTAATTCCAAATCCGTTGCAATCCAGCACTCCTTAGTCATCCTACCGTTTGATGCTATATTTTCTGAACTGCTGTCAGCATCATTAAAAACAAAATAAATAAAAAATGAAATACACATCTGCTGAAAGTCATTCTGTTAATAGTTCATACTCATCAGTACGGATATGAGGTTTGTGATAGGTCTGACCAGCCAGTATATCAACACAGTCTTGGTTTGTAGCAAGATTTTTATTTCTGGCTGAGCACTCGTTCTCTCTGAGCATAGATGTTTATCAGACCTTCCATTTTGAGGTTGACTGTTACAATGATTTATTGTAAGACAACAAAACAAAAAGAAGTGAACTATACCAACCGAGTGACTGCTGCTTGTCGGCAAAGTTAGACCGCCTCTGTGGTCTAGTGGCCAGAGTTCCTGGCTACAGATCCAGAGGTCCAGGTTCAATTCCTGGCGCTACCAGATTTTATAAGAAGTCTGGAATGGGGTCCACTCAGCCTTGTGAGGATAATTGAGGAGCTGTTTCTAGGAAATAGTGGCTCCAGTCTAAAAAACCGAAATTAATGGCCGTGGAGATTCATTGCGCTGATCACATGACACCCTCTATCCACTGAAGTTGGCATTGTAAGACAGTAGTAAACAAAACAAAATTTAGGATATTATGTAGTATGGAGAGGTTTATGTATTAGTATCCAGAACAGTCAACCAGAAGTATTTCCTTTTATGGCCAGACAAAGCATAATAATGTTCCCAGCTCTGTGACATACGAACAGAAGTCAGTAATATTATGGATATTCAGGAGCTGAAGTTCAGCAATGGGTCTAGTAGTGCTAAATACGAGTTAATAATGTTACACCTCAGGGGGAGGGGGTGAGAACTTATAATTACTTTCGTCGGTTATTCTCTTTCGCTAACATCTATGTTGCACTCGGCTGCCGTCGGCAGTCTTGGCTAGGGAAGCTCGGGCTCGGTTGAGGACAGGATGGTTACTAATGGGCGAATCAGAACTCCCTGCGTACATTCTCCACTATGTACACTTGTCTATTTACAATCATAAATACATTAAGAAAAAGGCCTGCCCTTATCTGTTTACATGACACTTCTCGCTAAACCCATTCTACCGTCCTAGTTGTGAAGGGGAGGTGCCCTGAACTGCACTCCTATCATCGTCTGCTACTGTACATTCATTCCTACCCTGTTCTACCCTGACTCTCACTTGGTTCACTGGATACTGCCTCATTATCTCACAATAACACTTGTATTCACACACCTTTTAACAGCATGGCGTATATGAGCAAAGAGACTTACGTGCAATACAAATGTAGATTACAGCCGTTGTCCACCCTCTTATGGAATACATGTCGCCGAGAGCCTCCGGCTGACAAGCGAATATTATCTGATAGAACGTCCCCCAAGTCCCCCGAAATTCCCTAATTTATGGTTTTATTTCGCTGATTCAGCCTTGACGAAAGAGGGTGGGTGACTCCCCCCTCAGTGTCCTCCATCCTCATAATAACCTCCTCATTGGCTCTCATGGGTGGTTGTGGGCGGACCCCCTTGCGTCTCCTTGCTGTGTAAGCAGTCTTTCACGAGTAATCCAGTGTACGAGTGAGGTAAGCTACTGGCTTTGTGGTACACCGAGACTTGCTGAGTCTTCACATTCTTAACCTACTTGCCAGTCCCGGTGTTTACAATTTACGGCAATAACTGCGAAACTCTTTTCGCAAGCCTCTAGCTTTTGGGTAATACCCTCCTCTTTCTAATCTCAAATTTGGGGCATCACAAATAATGATAATGAAATTGTCGAGATCTCTTTGTAGGAATAAATATGGTGGGGACACAGTATTACAAAACTGAAGAAGCAATATATTTATTTAGTCTCCCATTCATATTTGTTACTCTTCTTTGGATATTACACGAGTAAGTTTCATGTCTTCCTGTTTTTGCTGAATCTCACAATACACATGACTGTACATACATATTTCACATTTCACAAGTCCAAAATACAATGGACATGAAACTGGTCACAAGCATAACACAGACAAAGCAGAAAGACAATACAAAGCTAAACAAACACTGTAAGTAACTATTTACTGTATGCTCCAAAAATTCATGAACTGTATAAAATGAATTATTTATGAGATATGAAAATAAATTATTTTTAAAACTTATTCTATCCTTTCTAAGACTTTGAATGGTCTCTGGTAATCTATTAAATAACCTAATACCGGTAAACATAGTGCCCTTCTGGAAAACGAAAAGATTTGAAGTTGGTAAATAAATTTGATTTCTGCTTCTAGTGTTCAGGCCAAGAATGTGCCTTTGACGTCACACTATTTACCGCTGCATTATACTGCATTATATAGTATGTTTCATGCTCACTGTACAAAAACATGCAGGTAATGTAAGAATAGTAGAAGTAAATATTCTTATACATAAAAAGAAGGAACATAATGTAACCTAGCCTGATTTGAGATGCCATTCTTTTACTCTTGTCTGTAGATTAGGGTCTTAGCCTGTTGCATCTAACATTCATCAGAAATAGGAGGAGTATTGATACTGAAGGAAATCCTTTAGCTCCAGAGCACTGGTCATATCCAGGATGTAAGTTGTAGTTTTGTCCAAGGATGGCAACGCTAAATACTCTTGTAGTCTGTCATGAGGATTACATAATGCAAAGAAACAAGAATACTCTGTTCGTGAGATACATTTCTTATACTGCTAATCACACAATTGAACAAGATTGGGATCATGTCATTGTAAACCAGTAGGATGGAAGGATGACAATATGGTGAAATACAGAGTATCCAGATGAAAGGTATCCAAAATAAAAAAAATGTATATCTTGTAAACTAATTGTCTTACATGTATCTGGTTTATGTCATCAGAAAGGAAAACTCTGAAATCTTTTTTTTTTCATACCCGGCCTAAATGCATACGCCACCACATTTTTGCCACCATGTTAGGAATCGCCTGGACAGAGAGATGGCTGAGGTATGAATTGGCAGAGGTGGACCAATTGCTTGGCCTCCTAGGTCACCAGATTTAACCCCAGTGGATCTTTTCTTGTGGGGTTATGTGAAGAACATTGTCTACCAGGTTAAGATCAACGAGCTTCAACACCTGAAAGCCTGCATAAGGGACGCTGTGGCTACAGTAACACCAAACATGCTTGAAGTCTGGATATTTGTAATGCCACCAATGGAGCCCACATTTAAATTTATTGAGAAAGTTATATATGCAGAAAAAAAACGGTGATAGTTTCCCCTTGTAGTGGTGTAACCCATAAATGTGTATAATAAATTGTTTCCAAGATATAGTGATTTTATTTTGGTTACCTTTCATGCGGACACCCCGTACAGTAAGAGACCAGATTGCAGATGTAACTTTCCTGATTTGTGTTGAGTAACTAGGTTGGGTAGGTTTGAGAGATTTGTGTTGGAACACAAGATGTTTATGTATTTGTAATTTCATTTGTTAGTCCATTGTGTATGTCTGCTAGAAGCTTATCCTCCAGTTTTACATAATCATCGAAGTGTCGTCCAGATGGATGAAAGTTCCTTCTGATTTGCTTTAATTAATGCCAACATCAGGGAAAGCTGCAGATATATGAAGGGATTTTGTTATGTGTGTAAAGCACTGGTAAAAGGATACTGACCCCTGGTGCATGCAGTCACATAATGAAGGTGTATAAATGAATTTTGTAATGTACAAACTTTGCCTTCCCATCATGGCTGATTACGTGCATAGCAGTGAATAATTATAAGTTTTTATGACATATCTGCAACAGATGGCGAACTGCTAAGCATATGAAGATTACCGACATCCGGGATGTTACTATGCTGCTTGGTAGAGAGGTGCTAACATTTCAGATGAACCTGCCATTTACATCTTGAAAGTAGAACTGCGAGTCTGATGATAGAAGCATTAGTTAAATATGTTTCAGTGACTAAGACTTCAGAAAATATAAATATCGTTTTTTTCTTTCTTCTTTTTTTTTTTTAGTCTAGTCTAGTAGTTTGAGCTATATATTTTGATCTGAAAATATCGCCTTTCTGATATCAGGAATCTCTATTGTTGCTTGTGGAATTAATATATTTTACTTTTATTTGCAGGCTGGACAGAATTTCATGGAGGATATTCCCCATGAATATATCCTTCAACTCATGGGAGTGCACCGTGATGCACATTTATTTCACCTGCCAACAAAATCTGGTGGACTGACTGATACTGAAATTCCTGAGGAATTTGATGCAAGAGAACATTGGCCAGACTGCCCAACAATAAAGGAGATACGTGACCAAGGATCATGTGGATCTTGTTGGGTGGGGATCTCTCATTTCTCATATTATTTACAGTATTTATAGCAAGATAGGATGCATTGAGGGAAATGGTGAAGATAAAGCTATCCCTGTAACAGGCCTTGAAGGCCCATAGGGTTGTGACAGGTCGAGGCTTCCGCATTTTCTGTAGACAGTGGGCTCACAGGTGGTGGTAAGGTTGTCAGCCTTATGGGCTGGCAGCCCTTTACCTCCCAGGAAGATTCCTGGTTCTCATTTCTGTTAGAGACGGAGTTTACCCCAGGGCCATAGTGCAGCTAGAAAGATTAGGTCATTTGAAGAAATCCACCTCAGGACTCGAACCCGCGAACTTCTGCTTGTAGCATAGTGCCTCAACCAACTACACTACTGCATGCATCCATGTAGCGAGGAAGGGCTTGGAAATGTCTGAGTATGAACTCGGTGAAAGAGATTATGTAACAGTTGATTATTGCTGTGTAGACTAAAATATAAATTAAAAACCCAGTAATTGCTTGTGAGATAGAGTGTAGGTGGAGTAAATCACAGAATGTTACATATAATTATGTTTCAGAAAGTTCATGATACTGTCTTTATGGGCTTATTAAACTGATACATAATACTCGCATTTTGATGGGACTGGCCCCTAACTAATGAACATGGGTGCTTTTTCATGGTGTTGTTTGGACTGAATATATGGAATACAGAACATAAAAGAAAATGCAGATACATAGTCTTTTCAGCACCAGATGTGTAGATATAGTTGTCAGCAATGTGCCTTACTGCATTTTGAATGTGGTGATATCACATTTTGGTAATTACATACCC
The DNA here is from genome assembly GCF_002891405.2 of Cryptotermes secundus. Taxonomy (NCBI): domain Eukaryota; kingdom Metazoa; phylum Arthropoda; class Insecta; order Blattodea; family Kalotermitidae; genus Cryptotermes; species Cryptotermes secundus. The sequence goes on from NW_019737392.1 coordinate 502,334, forward strand.
CACAGATATTGGTAGTCTTATGTAAATTCATAGGACATAATTTGAAACAAATGTCAGTGACATGTTTGTTCAGTCCATTTATAGATGAAATTATTGGGGATCATCAGTGTGGGTTTTCACGTAACACATCAACTACTGACGAGGTCTTTTGCATTCATCACATACTGGAGAAAAAATGGGAGTACAATGAGACAGTACATCAGCTGTTCATAGACAAGAAAGTCATGATTCAGTTAGGAGGGAAGTATTGTACAATATTCTGATACAGTTTGGGGTGCCTATGAAACTAGTCTGGCTGATTAAAATGCGTTTAAACGAAACATATAGTAAAGTCCATATAGGTAAACATTTGTCTGATAATTTCCCTATCCAGAATTGTCTAAAACAAGGAGGTGCTATATCACCACTGCTTTTCAACTTTGCTTTAGAATATGCAATTATGAAGGTCCAGGAAAACCAGGTGGGACTGAAATTAAATGGGACACATCATCTGTTGGTTTATCAGTGAATCTACTGGGTCATAATAGATACCATAAAGAAAAAAACACAAGCTTTAATTGACACTAATAAGGAGGTTGTTCTAGAAATAAACACAGAGAAAACTAAGTATATGTTGTGGTCTTGTCACCTGAATGCAGGGCAAAATCATGACATAATGATAGCTAACAGATGTTTTGAAAATGTGGCACAGTTCACATATTTGAGAACAATGATAACACATGAAAACCTGATTCAGGATAAAATTAAGAGGAGACTGAATTCGGGTAATGTTTGCTACCATTCAGTCCAAAATCTTTTGTGTGTGACTGTTCATAACAACAAGCCTCAGTCTCAGGTCAAATATCCCAAAACTTAAACTTTAATTGAAAATTTTAGGATTGCCTTATATGCCAGTGTAGATGGTATTTATTAATGCTTATTTTGTAGATAAAATTAGATTAGGGAAATGGGCATAACCAACATTCTCAGCTGCACTGGTACTGAGAAACAAATGGAAATAAGTAAAACAATATAAAATAAAAGAAAAAGTTTGGCCAGTGCTTTACTCTTTGTAAACTGTATGTAAATTTTCTAGGCATTTGGTGCAGTGGAAGCCATGTCAGACAGAGTTTGCATTCATTCAAATGGCACTCTCCACTTCCACTTTTCAGCAGAGGATCTGGTTTCATGCTGTTCGTCTTGTGGGTTTGGCTGCAATGGGGGATTCCCTGGTGCAGCTTGGAGTTACTGGGTAAAGAAAGGGATTGTCAGTGGAGGATCATATGATTCACATCAGGTAATAAAATTGTCTACTTGTTTCTTAATGTCATTGAGTAACTTGTGTATTGGGCTGCGCCATAGCTGAAGTGGTTAGCAGCTGGCTTCCCACCCCGGCGGTCTGGGTTCGATCCCGGGTCTGGTCAAGTGGGATTTGTGGTGGACAAAGTGGCGCTGGGGCTCTGAGTACTTCGGTTTCCCCTGCCAATCTTCTTTCCACCAATTGCTCCACAGTCACCCTCACTTATCATGTGGGGCTGGTACAATAGGCCAGAAGTGACCGTAGTACAAGGGACTTAGTCCCACTCACTAGCAATAAAAAAAAACTTGTGTATTTTTATATTTAAACTAGCTGTACCCGGCCATGCGTTGCTGTGGCAGATCGAGTGAATTAAAAAATTCTGTTAGATAATTAACCGCTTCATCTGCTTCCACAACAGTGTTGATGGACTTGTATGTGACTGCCTCGCAGTGAATGTTAGACTGAATGATATTGTTAAGTTCGTAGATGTCTTTATTCTTGGCTGCAAGAATAGCTCATTCACTCAGCCAATCATGATTCTTATAATTGGTGTGAATATTGCGAAATACTTTTTCAACCAATTCTTTTGACGTCACTAATTTGCAGAAGTTATGAGGCAGCGAAATTCGTCCTGAGGTCAGATCAACCGGCACCTTTCCGTTCCCAATTTCCAGCAATTGATGTGAGAATATCTCAGCTGATCGATCGTTTTGCAGCTGGACACGCATNTCACTAGCAATAAAAAAAAACTTGTGTATTTTTATATTTAAACTAGCTGTACCCGGCCATGCGTTGCTGTGGCAGATCGAGTGAATTAAAAAATTCTGTTAGATAATTAACCGCTTCATCTGCTTCCACAACAGTGTTGATGGACTTGTATGTGACTGCCTCGCAGTGAATGTTAGACTGAATGATATTGTTAAGTTCGTAGATGTCTTTATTCTTGGCTGCAAGAATAGCTCATTCACTCAGCCAATCATGATTCTTATAATTGGTGTGAATATTGCGAAATACTTTTTCAACCAATTCTTTTGACGTCACTAATTTGCAGAAGTTATGAGGCAGCGAAATTCGTCCTGAGGTCAGATCAACCGGCACCTTTCCGTTCCCAATTTCCAGCAATTGATGTGAGAATATCTCAGCTGATCGATCGTTTTGCAGCTGGACACGCATATTTGTAGTTAATTTTAACGTCTTTACGTGTTGCCACAAAGTAGAGTATTTCAGGCAAGCATTTATTTTGTCCGCTAGTGTTGATCAAGGAATTACAGGTAATATTTGCCTGAAATCTCCTGCAAGCAATATCAATGCATTCCCAAATGGTCTGATGTTTCCACGCAAACCTTGCAATGATTGATGAAGAGCCTTGAGTGATTTTTTTTGCACCATTGTGCATTCATCCCAAACAATAAATTTGCATTTCTGCAATATCCTTCCCATGCCTGATCCTTTGGAAATGTTGCATGTTCAATGGCAATTTCAAAGCGGAATGAGCAGTTCTTCCACCCGGTAGCAATGTCACAGCTATGCCGGACGATGCAAGAGCTAAGGCTATGGCATTTTGGGATTGAATTGCTGCCAGAATCAATCTAATTAGGAACGTTTTACCAGTTCCTCCTGGTGTAACTAAGAAGAAGAATACTGCAACCCCGTTATTGACAGTTTGCATTATTTGATCGTAAATACCTTTTTGCTCAAGCGCTGGCTTAGGAATATTTCATTGCACATACGACAAAAGATCACCCGTGTTGTAATTTTGTTCATGATGCAATTCTGCATTGAACAAAGCAGCAGCAGATCAATTCGGTGATGGCATTCCCAATTGATTGAGAACTTTGTTCGCAATTTCTAAGCACAAATCTTCAATCATTATCAGCGCTTCATTGCAGATTTCTGCTGTGAAATCCATGTTCATATTGGAATTTTCCATGCGTATTCGACAGAAAATATCTTCAGCCATGTGCTGCTTTGTTGATTCCGCGATTCCTATGCAGCGACCCATTGTTATTGCGTTGTCTCTGTGGGAACTCTCTGTGTATTCGTCATAACCATGGAGATTCGATACAGTATCACTATTGTTACTTCCTATGCAACGGTCTGTTCTAGCATTTCCATAGCGGTGACTCTTCTGAATTCCAAATTCCAATTCCGGTTTTCAAAAGATGCATGTTTTTACCTGTCACAGGTGTGACATCTATATAGTGGGTATATAAAAACGCGTGAATTCAAATGCAACGTTGTGTCAAAATTTCGAAGCAGTTGGTGAAGAACTTTCGGAGATTTTCGAGGGGTAACAAACGAACATTTACATTTTTATTTGTATAAGATATACTCGGATACCCACATTATGTAAATTCTCCTGTACTTGATACAGTATTTATTATTTGTATGCTTTTTGTTACTCTCCATTAATTTATCTTGTGACACAGTCTGTTCTCTTACACTCTCTTAATGTTACTAATGAGCATGTCTCGAGGCATTCACTTAAAGTGTATTAGCTGCTAAGTAAAATAAGGCTAAACATTAATGGCATGTTCATGTGTCATAATGAGAATACAAGAAAAATAGTAATTATGAATTTCTGCTCAGTCATTTTAAAGTATAATAATGTTCATATATGTGGGAATGACAGTGACAGAGGCTGATGAAACTAAGAACAGGTTAAACTCAACTGATGTTTGCTGCTGTTCATTTTGGGATCATCTTACTCCTGGTCTCTAGGCTAAAAGAAAAGTTCATGACTATAATTTTATTGCTAGAGTGTAAGTTTGATCTGTCACTCTGAGCAAAGAACAGAGAATAGAAGGGCTGAGGGGAATATTTTGACCAGAGAGACAAATAACTTGGTCTTTCTAATGACCTCTTTCGCAATCAAAATTATGCCCATCCATCTCTACTAACCCTACAGTAGCCTATTATAACATCCTTGATTTTACCATCACAACAATACTAGAGAGCTTAGATGGAAATAACTTTGTTCCATGATGTGTAATGTCCTTGATTCATGTGTTTCATAACCATACAAAGTAACTGTCAGAACTATGCTTTGATATATCACTTGATGTTTACTGTTTTGCTAGTTTTTACTTTCTCATATAAATAGCAAATTTGAGAAAGTGCTGTGATAGTTAAAAAAAACTGATGTTGAGATTCTAATGGGTTTACACATTTCAGGCAACCCTGATGCAGAAAGATGTTTTTGTAATGGCATCTGTATGGATGTACGTATGTCTCTCTTGCTGGCAACTGAATGGTTGGCTGGATTTTATTCATATTCGGTAGGAGTTTATTTACCATAGGTTAGGGCCCATTGAATATGAACATTCTACCTAAAAAATAGAGGCCCATCAGAGTTGCCACAAAAAGCAAATTTTTGTGGTTTTCTCAGAAATTGCTCTAATGATTTTGATTAAATTTCAGTAATTCATTGAAACTCTCTCCCAAAATAAAACTCCATAAGTGGTATGTTCAGGAAAATAATGGTACATGCACTAGGGGCCCAAATGTGAAAAAATGTTTTAATGGTTGGACATACCGTGACTTGCATATTCAGTGACCAGCAGTGGTCTGTAGAAACAACAGTTTCCATCCAAGGTAACATTGTCAAGGTCACTCATATGAGAAAGTATGTGCAATATCTTTGCACTGATTTTTTATATTTGTGTTCAGGGATGCCAGCCATATGCCATTGCTCCATGTGAACATCATACAAATGGTTCTCGAAAGCCATGCCAAGAGGGACACACTACTCCACGCTGTGAAAGAGAATGTGAGAAAGGTTATGATGTGCCATACAAAAAGGACAAACACTTTGGTAAGTTCCAGTGCACAAATTATAAACATAAAATATTTGTTATAAATGCTTTTCATTAAAATGGCTGTAAGCAGTCCATGTGGGCAAGCATTTAGCTACTAAATTCCATCCATTTTGTCCTGTCATTTTAAGAATACTCTCCAGAAGAAAGGAATATAGAATTATGGGTATATTTATGACAAGTAAATTGTAATTTATTCCATCTGATGTGGATTTTTAAAAGTTTAATTGCATAGGCTTTGAATAATAAATTACAGTTTATATAATCCCTGTTAAGACTGTCTTTTGAAGTTTTTCTATTTGCAAATTTCAGGTAGACATGCTTATAGTATTGAAAATAATGTCCAGAAGATTCAGCAGGAGATAATGACTAATGGACCTGTGGAAGGTGCATTCACAGTATTTGGGGATTTTATATCTTACAAATCAGGTATGGAGAAAACTGCACTATGAGGAGCTTTATAACTTGTACTCTGTGTCAAGTATAACAAGAGTGAACTAGTCAAGGAGGATTAGATGGGCAGAGCATGTAGCACACATGGGAGGGAAGAGGAAGCCATATAGGATTTTGGTGGGAGAGCCAGAAATAAAGAGACCATTAGGAAGGCCAGGAAGACATAGATGAGAGGATAGTATTAAAATGTATCTTAGAGGGATGGTGTAGACTGGATTGATTTGGCGGAGGATAGGGACAAGTGGAGGGCTCTTGTAAACACAGTAATGAACCGTCAGGTTTCATAAAATGTTGGGAAATTCTTGAGTAAATACACAACTGGTGACTTTTCAAGAAAGGCTAAGCTCCATGGAGTTAGTATGTACCTGTGTGAGTGGGCATACGCATATGCTCACCCTCTTTGGGCACAATAATTCTGTGAACCAACATTTTCAACATCAGCATGTAGTTGCTTAAGTGAATCGATGCAGTCAGGCTCAGAAGCTTATTCAGTAGTTGCCAGCTGACACAGAGGGAGAAAGGAAGGGAAGTGCATGAGATGCAGTTAGAACCTCAAAGGTACCCATATTGACAGAGACCTGAACCAGTATCTCCAGAATGCAAGGCACATACTGGGAATTAGTAGCGTGTCTTGTGTTGGGGAGATAGCCAGTTTAAAGTCTGGCTGAATAACTCACATTTCTTGCTGTGGATATAGGCTCAGTAGTTCAGGTCTGGATAGTCAAATGTTAAGTAGATTGCAACCACCACCTTCCCATTATTAGTCTTAACATCAGGAGTGGGTGATACTTAATCTCATGGTACTGTGGGCTGGATGTTTATGGGATTAGTATTGAAAGACTGCAACACTTGCCTAGGTGACCCATATGTCATTATGGCACCACAGTACATGGCCAACAAAGTTTGGTGATAAGTCTCCTGTCTTGTTAGCATCATGTAATTTTATAATTGACTTAACATTCTGTAATTCAGTGGTAATTATTACCTACCGCTGAGCAAGACCTTTTCAGTATCTCCAGATATTTTATATAAATTTCTTAGAATTACTGCATTTTAAGAACTATACATACTAGGAAGATGGATTTGCATTATCTCAGTGTCCTTTAGTTAACTACGCATGATAATATAGTTCCAATAATATAAGGATGAACAAGCTGAGGTAATTATTACAGTCAAGATAAAGTTGCATCTGTGCCTAAGTATTAAATCATGAAGGTATAATACCTGTTAAGACTTTATCAGTTCATATCAGCTTCACATTTTGGCCGCTTTATAACCCTGGAGAAAGATTCCACCCCACCACCACCATTTCCATTTGATAGGTGGGCTGTATTGCGTGACCTGTCATCACATTTCTGAGCAAGCTTTTCACATATTCACTTTTATTTTATTCTGTAGATCAAAATACACTTATGTAGGACATGTCCGTCTATTATTATTGAAATACATTAATGATCATGGTATAAACTTATTTGAAATATAGATTATTTTATATATCTGCTTATCAGTAGCCAGTATTATGGAATTCTTCATTGAGATAATCTTCTGTTGAATTACAGCTTTCCTTCATAAGTGAGTCCTTCAGTTCCTTTTTAAACTCGTTATTTTTATTTTGTTAGGCAATTTGTTATAGATGGTGGAACCAGCAACATTTGTTATAGAAGATACAGTGTGCTACTGATGGTTTACTGTTATAAAGTTCTAAATTATGTTCATACCTATAACAGTCATTATTTCTTGTGGTATAAATATGTACTTGTTTGTTCACAGTGCAGTTACACTTTTTGTTTGCATATAAGATTGTTTCTTGAATGTATAGCAAGTATACTATTAATATCTTTAGTTGCCTAAAATAAATTACTGCTAATTCTGTATGATCTTTCAGTATGTACATGGTGCACTCCAAAAGTTCCCGAAATATATTAATAAAAACTATTACATCTTACCTAGATCTTATTCTGCACCATCACCTTCAAAGTAGTCCCCTTGGGAGTGCATACACCGATCCCAGCGTTTCTGCCACTTTTCAAATCCGTCCTGGAAGTCTTTCTTTGTTAGGGCGTTTAGTACCGTCTACGTTTCCGCTTGAATTTCCTCAGCTGTATCAAATCTTCGCCCCTTCAACTTGATTTTCATCTTGGGGAAGAGAAAGAAGTCGCATGGAGCTAAGTCTGGCAAGTACGGTGGGTGGGGAACAACTGCCATCTTGTTTTTAGCCAAAAATTCCTGCACAATGTAAGCCATATGTGGTCGTGCGTTGTCATGGTGGAGTGCCCAGTTGTTCGTGCGCCACTTCTCTGGACGTTTTCTCCGCATGTTCTCCCTCAAATGCCTTAGAACATCACGATAGAACTCTTTATTGACTGTCTGACCAGGAGGGACTAACTCCTTGTGAACAATCCCATCAATATAAAAAAAACAGGCAACATGGACTTAATGTTGCTCTTGACTTGTTGAGCTTTTTTTGGCCAAGGTGAAGAAGGGCTCTTCCATTGCGACGATTGCTGCTTGCTTTCAGGGTCGTAGATATAAACCCAACTTTCATCACCAGTGACAACCTTCGAAAGAAAGTTTGGATCCTCTTGAAGCTGTTGCTGAAGTTCCCTGCAGACTTCCAAGTGATGCTGCTTCTGTTCATTTTGCAGCAGTTGTGGCACAAACTTCGCCGCAGTCCTCCTCATGTTCACTTCCTCTGTCAAAATTCGTTGACATGTACCATAACTTAGTCCCAAGGTGTTACAGAGGTCTTGGATGGTCAGTCTACGATCTTGCAGAATCAGATCCCAAACTTTCGCGACATTTTCTGGTCTTTTGCCCGTTGATGGCCGTCCTGAACGATTGTCATCATCAGTCAATGTTCGGCCATTTTTAAAACGCTTATACCAGTTGTAAGTTTGTGTCGCCTAAACTGTTTTCACCAAAAGCTTGCTTCAACATTTGGTGTGTTTCTGCAGCGGTTTTCCCAAGTTTGAAACAAAACTTTATACAGACACGCTGCTCTCTCAGGTCAGCCATCGCAAAACTGCAAACTCACGGAAACACTACCACTCAACTCGATGCCGCTTGCCACACTGATTCAAGAAGGATGTGTGAGGAGACACCTAGCGGTATTTCGATGTACTCATAACCATTCGCGCCCAAAATTCAAATTTTGGAAACTTTTGGATTACCCCACATACTTTCCAGTTCAGGTTACTGTGAATTATAACACCAAGGAAATTAGTATAGTGGAACCTCGCTTAATGAGTAATTCGCATAACGAACAAAACAAATTGTAAAAAAATGACTCACATAACGAGTGATGAGAGGGGAAGTCCTGGATTGTGCACTTGCTACATCAGTCTATGTTTAGCATTCGTTCCACTAGCATCTTAGTGTCGCTTGTGATCACACATTTTTCCAAACTTGCGTTCAGAGATATTTGTGATTTTTCTTGTGCAAAGTTTAATAACCCTTGCAAAAATGTCCCCGAAGAAAAAGCCGCAAAAAGACAGCCATAAGAGAATAAAAATAACCGTAGAAATGAAACGTAAAATCATTGAAAAGTGAGAACGGGGTGTGAGCGAGGCTGATTTAGCACGCACATACAGTCGGTCTACATCAACGATTTGCACTATCCCCAAGAACAAGGAGAAGATTAAGGAGATAGATGCTTCAAAGAGAGTGACAAGAATATCTATGCAACAGTTACGTATTCTCAACGATGTTGAAAGGTTGCTCCTCATATGGTTTTTTTTTTCTGCAAATCGAATTCGCATTCTAGGTTGGTTCATTCCGCATAGAAGAGAAGATGAAGATGATTCACAATCCTTAACAATGTATATATAATTTTCTTTGAATAAACGTTATACATAAAATTTTTTGAGTATTTTTTCAGCATGGTACACAATATCGTATTTTACATTAATTTATATGGGAAAAATTGTTTTGCATTACGAGTAAGATTCTGGAACGAATTATGCCCATTAAGCGAGGTTCCACTGTACTTTTTACATTAACTATTTCCCTATTCTTTATCAGGATTTTTCTGCCTGCATTGCTTTGTCTGGAAGATAATGTAATGTGTTTTGGTTGGATTTATAGATAAATTATTTCAAAATATTGCTTTACTAAGCCTGTATTTTCTGAGATTGTTTTTTGGTGTTCATTTATATCTTGACTTGCATCATACGCATTGGCATACATTATTGTTCTGCCTTGTGTTAGGTGCAATATGTCATTTACATATAAAATGAAAAGTAATGGACTAAGAACAGAACCTGGAGGAACTCCATATCTAACTGGAAGGCTACTTGACAAATATTCTTTCAGTTGATGGTTTGCTATGTATGTAACTTTCACTTGCTGTGTTCTGTTTGTAATATAGGAGTTGATTGGCTTATGTGGTATACCACAACCTCCATATTGGTATAATTCATAAAACAGTTATGTTCAATACAATCAAATGCTTTTGATAAGTCTGATAGTACACAATTTGATAATTGTGGCAGTAGCGTCTTTTGTGGATTTATTTTTCCTACATCCAAACTGAGATTTATTAGATATGTTGTGTGTCTAGAAAAGAAATTAGCTTTTTCCAGAATCTTTGAAAGAGCTGGGAGAAGAGTAATTGGACGATAATTGTTTGGATCTTCTTTTACCCCTTTTTTATAAATTGGTTTAACTACTGAAGAAAGCAGTCTGCTTGACCGTGTCTCACGGTGTTGTCGCTTGCAGATTTACTTATACTTCTTCAAACCTGAAGATGGGGGCGATACGTTCCTCCGAAACGTCGGTTAACACCACATATACACGGTGCCAAATCCCAGAAGACTGCTTTCTTCATAGTCACCGCCGTGAAAGCCTCAAATCTTACATGGTTTAACTACTGTTTTTAATGTGGCTGGGAAGCTACCTCCTGTAATTGATGCATTGACCAATTCTAAAAGTGGCTTTAATGTCCAAGGCACACATTTCTTTACTGTTCTGGCATTAGTTCATTGCTGCTTGTAAGTCATCAATTTAATCTGATGTTTTATAGGTGTGTACCAGCATGTGACTGGCGGTGTTCTTGGTGGTCATGCCATCAGAATCTTGGGTTGGGGTGTAGAAAATGGTACCCCCTACTGGCTTGTTGCCAATTCTTGGAATTCTGATTGGGGTGATAATGGATATTTCCGTATTCTGCGAGGGAAGGATGAGTGTGGTATTGAATCTTCAATTTCAGCTGGCTTGCCACGTGTATAATACAAACATCAGTTCTCTTTTGTGGGTCTGTTTCAGATGTTCAGGAAATTATGGCATATATTATGAAATTCTAGTTTATGGAGGCACTAGAAGACCCCCCCCCCCACAAACCTTGTAAGTTCATTTTTAGAATCTTAAACTCAAGATATAAGTTCACACTCCAAAGTATTTATGAAAAAGGAGCTGCAATTTTGTGACATTACAAAGGAGTGGTGGACCCTGGCCAGTGTGTCCCGAGTGCCTGATATACTAGAATTTAGTCCATAATTGAAATACAGTCTTATCTTGTTTTTAAACGTTTTATAAGAAAAGCAACAGATTTGTTTTATTTCTCTTTGGATCACATTCACTTTCTAGGAGATGAAAAAGTGATATGTTTTTGTACTAATAATAGGACTGTTAATTAACGAATAAAAACAGAGTTAGCTGTGGAGATAATAACTGATTATTAAATGAAGAAGAAATATACTATTTGAAACCAGGAAGAGTAGAAATTCCTGATACAAAATAAGGTCTGGTGTTTAATGTTTTGAATTATAAGTGACATTAGTGAATATACACACAGAAGTGTTAACAAGAGTGACATTTAGAGCTAAATTCTGCAGTGTTCAGAATTTCATGTTGTGTATCTGAACAAAGAGTGTGTAGTCAGTAATTTTAAGAAGCTAATTAGCTCACTGTTACAAACCTCATATGAAAAAAATGCTGTTTGGTCATGCATATCACATACATTCATAGTTCTGTGTTCTTTGAAATCCATCTTGGACTAATGCTTGAAGCAGAGGAATCAGTGTGACTGCAGTTTCTACAACTGACAGCAAACTGAAATTTATTTATAGTTTCTCTTTAGAGATCAGATGTTTGTAATACTAAATACTGAGACACTGTATATGGGAAATAATATTTTCTGTCAATGTTCTAGTTCAATCTTTCAGCACCATTCATTGCAACATCAGAATACTAAATATGTACTGCCAAAATCTTCTCTTGTATCCTCTTTTACCCATTATATTTACCTTTCATGAGATTCTAAAACAGCTTCAGTGATTTCACATAACAATTTGCATCAGACTCATCATAATTATGTAAGAAAATAATGTAAAGAATAAATATGGAAAACATCATAAAAAGTAAATGATGAAATACCATATAACTACTAAATACAACGTAATAAAACGTTTTTGAGGGACACTAAAAATAATCATACTGTGTCTACAAACACTAATCAGTAACACTCAATAGCTGGCACAGTTAACCCTTCAGCGTGGCCATTTAAATATCGCTGTTGTGGGGCCTCTTGCAGTAGTATTTTTTAGTTGCCCATTTAAATTTTGCTCTAATTATATTGTGTATCATAACTTTTGAACTATATGAGATATAATTATGAACTTTTCACTGAAATCATCTTAAAATATGGTTTTATAATCTTACCTTATAATATGAGCGCTCTATATCTGAGTGGTGGAAGCAAGTTGATTAGAAGTTGAGTTTCGTATGGTATTTCTTGAAACATCCATCTAAACACAACCATGCCTCACATTCACTACACCAGTAAATAGATTCTTTCCTTTTACCATGTTTTGCGCACACATCTTTTTTTAGGCTTTGCCTTTTTCCTTTGGGTGGAATACTCCCCAGGAAATGTCGTTCTGTGAGTCTTTTACGCGTCGGCTCAACTGATGGACGGCTGTATACAGGACGAAGAACACCAGAACCGTGTTTTTCCATGAGGCCTTGTGCTAGTGAAAGTCTGAACTTTAGTGTGTTCATGCTTTTGTTATTCGGGAGACACTGACATATGACCACTGCGTTATGTATTGCTGCATTGAGTAGCCTCTTGAATAACTTTTGATACCACTTAGTACTCTTCTTTTGTTCAAGCAATTACGGCTGTAGCATTTGATCCTTCAGATCCACTCATAGCATGATTCTTTTGTAATCACAAACAACCAGGGCTTTGTTTATTCACAACCACAGCATATCATCTTTGTGGTATGTTGATATCACAGTCACTTGGCCATCATAACTGTGAGGTCACGCGTTCTATTTAGACTGACTGGCAAGGCTGCAGGATCATGAATCTTATGGTTACATGAACAGAAAGCGTATTCTTTTCACAACAGCCCAGTGCAATCATCGTCATGCTGGTGTGTTTCGTTCCATATTTTTGGGCCTTCGAAATTAGGCTTACAGCTTGGTGTATGGTGTACGGCAAACCGCAGGTAGGACCATTTAAATACCAGCGTACTCTGTATGGCAAACCATGCTGAAGGGTTAATAAGAATCAACTTATAGGAGACTACATATGCAAATACTTACAGCTACTCTCCTACTGACTATCTGCCATATTTCATGGTATAATGATGATTATAAAATCGTTTATGTACATATCCAAGGAATCACAAAAGGTGGCTACATGGACCATGTAATGAAAAGGAAAAAGTCTACATGCTCAGAGTTTGTTTTCAAAGAGAGACCTTGAATATAGCGGTCAGGACAAGTAACTGGTAAATGACCAGCTTTGGATAGGAAAATGAAAGAAATAATAATCTGACATAAAAAATACACATATGTACAAGACAACTCAACTGTGATGTATTACACATACCTATATATAAAAATATTTTGTTGATTGAATCATATGTATATATGTTGGCAATAAAGATTAATGCATAGTAGTGCGCTGATGTCATTTCATGGCTTAATTGAACACTCCCACCTCTTACATATAGATTGTGTACTGAACATAATGCATGGTTTAAACGCTCATTATTAGATAAAAAAAAAAAAAACTCTGTGGCCTGTAGTCCACAATCGAACTATACCAACCGCTGCTTGTCGGCAAAGTTAGAGCCGACTTTTGCAGATAGAGGGTGTCGCATGGTCAGCGCAACAGATCCCCACGACCGTTAATCTCAGTTTTCTAGACCGGAGCTGCTAATAGCTCCTCAATTATCCTCACGAGGCTGAGTGGACCCTGTTTCAGACCCACTACTTCTCAGAAAATGTGGTAGCACCGGGAATCGAACCCGGATCTCTGGATCTCAAGCCAGGAACTCTGACCACTAGACCACAGAGGTGGTCCCATTATTAGACAACAGTGATATTAAATTTAAAAATCTCAGTATTCTTAAATCTTCTTGTATTGCATGAAAGACCAGCATGGTCCAAGGCCTCATGTTTTGCCAGACTTTGGGATCTTGTTTATATACATTTGGTAGGGCTCTTTGCATGGGGGACTGGCCCATTGCAAGGCCTCTACCTGTGCAAGTAACATAAAGAAAAATGTACCCATGTTGTTAGTGGGGTTTCGAACAGTTACCTCCATGTTGGAGCAGCAAGGTGTTTCAAGCAGCTACTGCAATGTTGGGAGCGGCAGTAGACTGTACATGCCCTAGACTGTGCCGCCATTATGATCAGAAATATTCTAGAATGAATGACGCTACATTTTATGGCCAATCCAGGAAAATGTTTGAAACACAACTGAATATGGGTGGTTTGTCATTCTTTTCATTTTAGACATGAACTATTCTTTTGCAGGTCGGTAAGTTGCATTTTGGGTACTACCTGTCTCGCAATGAAGCAGCTGTTTTATAAGAACCTGGCTATCAGGCAAGTATATAGTACTTGTTTACATTTCTAGACCAGTATCTTTATTGACATTTTAAATGAGCTTCTTCATAATGGACACATTAAAATATGTTTAAACTTTCTACTGTATGATGTGTTATAGAGGCCACCTTTTTACCTTCAAGAAATGTGATGGCATATGTGAACTGCAATGCCCGTTTCAGAATAGGAATCACTGATTAAGTTTTTCGACTATGGTAATAAATTTTGGATTCCATACAAGCCAGGTAATTTCCTGTGTATGCAAGTGACTATTGGCTTCTCAAGAATGACTGCTTCACTGAATGAGTTTAAAAGTACTTAAAATAATTTACTGTACGTAAGGTATGTACAGTTGAAGACTATTACTTCCTAGATCTAAACATTCAGCAGTGCTTTTTCAAATGCTTCTAAAAACATCTGTGTGAAGCAATGTGAGGCTATAGGTATGTGAATTTTGTTAAGTGGCTAACTCATTTAAGTGGAATTTCTGGAGCACTGCTTGGACCAAACATTGATTCAGTATGAAGGAGCCACTTCACCTCAGTCAATAAAGTAAGTGGATGCAGATTTGATAATCCTGCACATCCCATACTGAACTTGTGACTGACCTAGCTTCACACCCAGCAGGTACCATAAGAACTTTTCTTGTGGCTAGGTAGAGGTGACTGGATCATCACTGTTACTGATTTCTATCTAGTGTCATGATCAAGAATGTGCAGGAGTTTAACCCCATATTACACAATGTGACCTAATGGCATAGTGCTTTAGCACATAAATAAATTTACCTCTCTCTCTCTCTCTCTTTTTTTTATGAAGATTCCTAGCTGCAATGAAAAACTGGTACCCATAGTTTGCTGAGGATACTTATTTACCTAGTCACATTATACCAACAGAAAAAATGAAACATATTTGAAACAGAAGATGATCAGTTACAAAATTTAATAAAACATTAATAAGTATATGGACTGTGAACAATAATACATCATTATATAAGAGCAGACAGAACTATAGGTTAATAAATAATTGTAATTCAAAATGGAAAACCTTAGTCAAACTTTTACACTTCAATAACAAAGTTTTAGTCAGTTTATGGGGCCTTCTCTCTCCGCTGTTGAATCATTTCACGGATGTTATTTTCACTGTCTTTCTTACTTCTCTCCAGATAACTCTTCTTATTCTAGAATGATAAAACA
Organism: Cryptotermes secundus; assembly: GCF_002891405.2. Lineage (NCBI taxonomy): Eukaryota > Metazoa > Arthropoda > Insecta > Blattodea > Kalotermitidae > Cryptotermes > Cryptotermes secundus. The sequence goes on from NW_019737392.1 coordinate 517,912, forward strand.
AATAAACCTGAGCTAAATCAGAGCCTTGTAAATTAAAAAATTTTATTTGACCACAAATAGCCGTTCGCTGACTTCGTAACACATGATTCCCAATCTTATTTTAATGTTACATGAAAATTAATTATTGTTATTTACTCAAATATCACACAGATACTTCCATAATTCACGAGCCTGTGCCTGGATCACAGTATCAACAGACTATTCCCCACCCACCTGTCTAGTAGCTACCTCCTACATGTCTACATTCCCCACCCTCATCAGTTGTCACTTGTATTCTGTCTACATCTCTTTGCATTCTTGGTTGGTTACTGGTGTTGATGGAGGAAGGTGCTCAAAGTAGGTAGCATGGGAAGTGGGCAGCCTACTTAGGCTTTTACTATTCACGTTCATTTCTTCCCTGACCAGAATATAGTTGTCTGCTTTAGATGAACAGATTCTGATGAAGTATAGCAGTAGTGGTAGCAGTAGTAGTATAATTATCATAAGCATGCCATCTTCAGGCACTGTTTGCACCTATGCAAGAATCAATTTCTCCAGAACCTTAACCATAGAAAAATACAATATATTTTTAAATGGCTTCTCAAGAAGGGTTCAACTCAATGAAATATATTTTAAAATAATATACATAATTAATATGGCTTCAAATTCAGAAGTTGACAAACACTACAATACTGTTGCAGGCAAGATCCATGGCTACTGATAAAGATGTGAAAACTTGAATGCAAAATTAATATACAGAGTACAACATTGCAAGGTGGCTGGATAACAGTCACAAAACAAAGCACATGAAAATGAACGGTGTTTTCTACATGGTCTGCACTGAGGAGTTATCTTGAAGGCAACTGGGGTGACCATGGATAGTAGTCAGTTGAGTTGTTAGTTCAGTTCTGCAAGGAAGGCTAAGAAGAGATGGTGCTAAAATTAAGTTGACAGTTGAGTTGTGGAGTGTTAACCAGTGGGCAACAGTGTGACAAAAGAAACTGAAGAATCTCCATATTTAAGATTCATCATCAAGCAACAACTAGTGAAGACATTGCAGGCTGGAGAAGACTTAGCGTGCAGTGATTTGTAAAGTGTGGAAAGCAGTGATACAGTTATCTGTAGCTGCAACCTGTAAGTGTTCAATGAATCTATTCACCAATCCATACCCTGTCTACAACATATAAATCATGACATCTGGTATCAGAAGTGGTTGGACAGGACACTGGACTTTATCTTTATTGTTATATCACCACACTATGGAAATGGCCACGATGGCCACCATCCAAGAAAAAATGAACACCACCCTACAGGAGATCACAGAAGACATGAGAGCCTGGCAAAAAAGAAATGAAGTCTGACTGAGAAGCAACAGAGGCCTATCCACAAGGATGGAGGCAAATCCAGACGAAATGAAGTCTGTAGCAGGGCATAAGGAAGTCCCTAAGGAAGAGGCTGCAATGGAAACCTAGGCAATGGTGGGTCCTGGAAGAAGTTGGCTGCATCTGCAGAGGGATGACCCGCCATGCCATTCCTGCACGGCATAAGTTATACTGTTATCTGGGACAAAGCAATGACAATGTTGTACAAGGAATCTGGTAAGGATGGATGTTCAGGAAGAGGTGTCAGGTGCAATCAGAATATAAACAATAGCATAAAGAACCAAGACCTAAATGTGCGATTACACCTGGAAAGAAAGAGAATAGCCATATCTTCCATTAGGATTAAAAAAATGAGCATCACGACATTATGGAGGGGTTGGTCCCCTCTGAAACAAAGAAGAGACTGCAAACAGAGTAAGAGCTGAAGATGTAGGCTCACCAGCCACTATCAGCACTTTTGGTCATCACCAGAGGAAGATGATGGTGATAAACCTGGACCAACTGGCACCCTGTGAAGGAACCTCTCAGTTGGGCAGAAGTCACTGTAATAATTGAGCAATGGGAAGGAAGGCGAGACTGGTCACAGATGTCACATCCCTCAGGAAAAGTAGAAATCATGGTACCCCAGTATGCTATTTGGCATGAATAGCCTTAAGGAGGGAGCAATGTAGTGTGTAGACCTGTTGCTGGATGACGGTCACAAAATTATGCCCGTTGCTGGGGCAGCAGATTCTTAATAAGCAGTGTTAAGCAACCTCTTGTTAGGTGACCCAAACACATTCCTGCAGAAACGGTAAGCATACGAGAATGAACAGTGTTTTCTAAGTTGTCCATGCCAAAGGGTTATCTTGAAGACAATTAGGGTGACCACGGAAAGTAGTCAGCTGAGTTCTGCAAGGGAGGCTGAAAAGAAAGGGTGTTATAATTAAGTTGACAGTTCAATTGTGGAGTGTTTACCAGCGGGCAAAAGCGTGACCACGAAGTTAAGGCTCTCCATGAGGACACTGCAGGCTGTAGAAGACTTACTGTGTAGTGATTTGTAAAGTGTGGATATCAGTGAAAGTGTTACAGTTATTTGTAGTTATGACTTGTAAGTGGTCAGTAAATCTATACACCAGACCATACCCCACCTATAACACACATAAATCGTCATAACAGAGTAACACCATGAGAAAGCAGACACTCGTACTATATGTTTTACTTGCATAGTACTGTACTGAAGTAAATACACATTTATATGTAGTCAATAGTAACTGCAAATTGCATACCAAGTACAGGTGTAATAACATAGTAGTAAAACTTACCTCAAGAATCTTAATTTTTTCAGCACAATTTTCAGATGTTTCTTGCAACTGGTTCCGTAAATCTGGAATATTTGTTAGCACGAACATTCGCCCAACACTCTCATATACATTTGTGGCAGGATCTATCCTCTAAAATACAGAGCACAACTTTTAAAAAGTCAATTTAAACTTGCAAAATGTGTCCAAAACATTTCTGAGGCTGCACTGACATCAGACAGTGACCGACTGTTATGTCATCATTAGAAAATAATCTGAACCAGACTATCCATATCAGAACTCATACTGAACACAGAATTTTTATTCCATACAACTGCCTACTCAAGATATGACACATTCTCAAAGACGTTTTAGACATAGTCTATAAGTGTTAAAAGCACTTGGATGGTGCATCCGATAAAGAACACTTGCACAGTGTGACAAGTACCCTACTCCCTCAGCAGCAGGCAAACAGATGATGCAGAAGGTAAGCATAAAATGCTTTAATATGTTCTGTAGGAGACAGTTTACATGACAGTTTTATTTACTGACATAACAACAATAATAAAAATATGAATTTTGAGGTTTTCATGATGGTGACTGCTTATACTGTGGTTCTATGGCTTGTGCCACCATGCAATCTTGTACCTCCAACACATCAGTATCTAATGAATGAATGTATAAGGGGTGGGCCTTCTTGGCCCTTGCACTGTGACCTACAGTGGTCTATTCTGCTTAACACATCAGTATCTACCTGGAAGATAATATGAGTCAGAACCAAAAAGACCTCAATCTGAAGACTGAAAATGTTTATTTGTTACTTCAGCAGAATCTGCCAAAGCAAACTGTTGGAAAATATTAGCATCTTTGTTGGTTTTAATTTAACTTCTAAATAAATATTCAACAAGTTCTGACACAGCATTTTAAATCAAAGAATGGACCATAACCTTACTGCCATCTGTGAGCCAACTGTCTAGTTAAATGTGAGAGCCTTGATGTCTCACAACCCTATGGACCGCCATGGCCTGTTACAGGAATAGCCTTACCTTTTACGTTTTTAATGGACCATAATTAACTGAATCTTAAAACACAGTAAAGTAATATCTTCATGTGTTGCATTCCATTGTGTGTCATTCAAAACAGTACATTTGTACTGTCAACATAACAATTCAAGGAGTAATAACAAAGGTTATTTATATTAATGTTGAACACAACATGTTTTGACCCTTACTGGGTCATCATCAGGTGCAATTCAGTTAACTTAGTTGCTGAATTTTTGTGCAAATATGGATTCATATTTTCCTCATATTAGACTACAAGCCTTGCAGACAGAAGAGGATATTTTCATTTGAAGGAGAAAGCTCTAGATTGCATCAAGTGGAGGAACTGTTTTGGAAGAGACTGTGGACCTGCCGTCTTGACAGATTACTGATGATGATGAGACTACAAGATTATGTGATTATTGCTTGTTTATTCTTTGGCTTTAAGCCATATTGGTATAAATTATATTCAATTTGAATTTAGATGAAAAATTAATTTAAAATTAATTACAATTAAAGTTAAAAGAATTCTAGTACTACACCCAGTGTGTATGGATTCGTATTAAATTATCAAGTTACATAAATGTGAATAAATAGTTTGAGTTGGTCGTGGATGCCTATGTAACCACTGTAATGGTATCCTGGCTATTCCTTTCTTGATTCATCTTTGGTATTGTGGTAGTTGGGGGCCAGATAGTGATGTTATGGGTCTCTTGCACTGCATGTTTATAAGTGCTACTTCTTTATTTATACTATGATGGAGTGTAGGTTGAGATATGTGTTGTCATGTTGTTTTGTTTCTGATATGTAGTGAAGCTTGTATCATGTTCTGTATTCACTCATTGAGACAGAGTCAGAATGTTGAGAATGTTATGGTCCAAACAGCAAACTGCATAAAATGTTACGAAATATGTCCATATGCACAACTTCATTTTGTACAGCAGAGCACATTTTGTAATGGCACAAAGAAAAATAAATTCTGATGACTGGTATGGTATACTTGTCAAATAATGTGAAAGTTTTCATTCATCAATGGAGGCCAAACCCTTATAACCATAACGTACGGTAATTTCTGATTCAACGAGTCGAGCACGCTGCATTGAATTTTTCAGGCCTTTAATCTCTTCATCTGCAGCTTTCACTTTCTGTGCTGTTTCCATCAGCTTTAGATGCAGATCTGCAAAAGCCTACAACATAATTAAAAAATGACATTCAACAGAGAAATGTTTCATAAAGTGGTGTACTTCAAAGACCCTAAAATACATAATTATGACATAATTCTACATGTACAATATCAGGTTCATTAATTACCCTTGAAAAAACGACATATACAGCAAAATATGAAAGGAACACAAAACTGTACATTTAAGTCATTATCATCTCTAGGACATGAAGAAAAACATGGAAACTTTATATGGCACTAGTAACAGGGCGGGTCTAAAAGTGAACTCAGAGAAAACTTAGTATATACTGCTGCCTCCTCACCAGAATGCAGAGCAAAATCATGACATAAAGATAGTTAACAGATCCTTTGAAAATGTGGCACCATTTACATATTTAGGAACAAACCAAAATTTGATGCAGAAAGAAATTAAGGGGAGAACGAATTTGGGTAATGTGTGCTACCACTCAGTCTAGAACCTCTCGTTTTCTTGTCTGCCATCTAAAAACATAAAAACTGGAATACATGAAACTATAATTTTATCTGTGATTCTGTATGGGCATGAAATTAGGGCTCAGATATTAGAAGGGGAATACAGAGTAAGGCTAGGAACATACAGCAACATTGGTCGTATGGAAAAATGTACGATTTTTTGCCATATGACCTCCTTTTCATACTAGAGTGACCAAATACATTTTCTTGCTCTCAAACTGTTGTACGGAAGATGTTGCATGTTGTCACGTATGAAAGCTAAGACTACACTCTATATTCTACTACCTGACGTGACATGAACCGTACAGACATCATATGACCAATGTTGCTGTGTGTGTTCCTAGCCTAAGGGTGTCTGAGAACAGGTTGTTCAGAATATTTGAACCAAAGAGAAATGAAGTGACAAGAGGTGGGAGAAAACTGCATAATGAGGAGCTCCATAACTTGTACTCTTTGCAAAGTATAATTAGAATGATCAAGTCAAGGACGATAAAATGGGCAGGGCATGTAGCATGGGGAGAAGAGGAATGCATTTAGGGTATTGATGGGAAAGCCCAAAGGAAAGAGACCACTAGGAAGATCAATATGTAGGTGGATGGATAACATTAAAATGTATCTTAGAGAGAGAATGAGATGGCATGGACTGGACTGGCTCAAAGTAGAAACCAACGGTGGTTTCTTAAAGACACGATAATGGACCTCCAGGTTCCATAAAATGTATGGAAATTCTTGAGTAGCTGCACAACTGGCAGCTTCTCAAGGGCTCAGCTCCATGAAGCTGGCTGATTAATCATCTTTAGGATCTATGGACTGCACATTTATCAAGGCTCGAATTCTTTCAAAATTCCATTTCTAACACATTTCAAATTACAGTATTTTAATATTAGAACACATTACCTTTTTCAGTTCTATATCTACTGGTCTGGCCATATTTTCCGTTCGATACAAAAATTTTAAATACTTCTCCTTCTTACAATATCTCCCCTGCACTTCCCTACAAACCACAACTAAAGTTAAAAGATTCAAATCATACACAGGTCTCACTGTCACTCTGTTTGTTCTGTTATCATGTACTCATGAACCACTAAATATAGGTTAAGTGTACAACGACTTACTAAATCATGACCGATCATGACCAATTGTTAACCTTGGTTACGTACGGGTCCACTGACATGTGCTGCCAACAATTGCAGTGGGGGTGCTTACATACAAAGGTCCTACGATAGCGGTAGCTCAGTCGGTGAAAACTACACGCTTTTTTGTTCTTCTCCAAGGACGCTACTGCTGAACCATATTTTACGAAAAACTTTTAAACCAATTAGACATACCTGATTTTTTTTTTAAATACGGCCAGCCCTTTGGTATTAATAAACTCTAAAATAAAATCTTTTCCTTATATAGTTCAGCATTTTTTTTGGTAGAATAGAATGTATGCATGCAATTTGAGTGGGTAAATAAAGATTAAAATACAAATCTACCGTTCTGCAACATTTTAGAGGCTCCTGTTTTGCTAAATGGACTTGCGGTTCGATCTTGCCCTCTGTTACATATAAGAACACACATGAACCTTTCAATAAAAATAAAGCACTATATGTACCAAAGTCTTTACATCTCATGAAGCACACAATTAACTTCTACCTATATTGCTACATACTTATGTTACATGCACTATCTGCATTTCATATACCATGGTATACACTATTCTACTGAAATAAATAACATAAATAAATAGCTAAATAACATTTTTGTTGAATTAGTTCTATGATGATAACATTTGTAAATTCAACATGTAGGTCTGTAAAGCAAAATGATTAAAGATAAAGAAATATTACAGGGACACAAACTCAGAAATGTGGAAGTATGAAACCTATTTGAAGCCAAGAGTTGGTGTAGTAAAATGTAATTGAAGGCCGTAAACGGTTAGTTGCTGGCTTCCCACCCACCGGCCCAAAGGAAAAAAAAGAAAAAAAAAAAAAAAAAAAAAAAAAAACCAAAAAAATGAAAAGAAAAAAAAATAAATAAA
>NW_019737392.1:525926-526640 GCF_002891405.2 Cryptotermes secundus
GAATTTTTTGTATATACTAGTCAGTAAGATTAATTGTATTCTGGTTCTATTCTTATGTCTTGACTTAGTTCTTTGTACTACTTATTTATCTAATATGACTTTTCCACATCCTAAAGTGTTGGATTTTATGGAAATAATAGATGATTAATGAAAATGAAAAAAGAGCTTGTACTGATGCCTGAAACCTCTGAGTTCTATACCGGGGGAGTTCTGTTGTATATATGGCTGATATGTTCTTTTTTTGATTTTGTTTTATATTATGAATGCCTTGACTTGTTCCTGTGGGGACGGAATGTTTGTTTTTTGATCTGTGACTCATTCAATATCCAATTGTTGTTTCCCAGCCTGTATCTGGATCTATTTTTGAATCTGAAATAAACTGAACTGAATTTGTACATACCAGTAGAGCCCAAGGGCCGTAATGAGTACTCATTTAGGGTGAAGGAATTTTCAAGAGCATGGGCTCTCATATTTCTATTGAAGAGATCTGAGCCAGTGAAGTAAAGAACACTGCAATAGTACTGATCATGTGGAGTAAGCCGGATGTCCAAACGACGTGCTGGGCAATGTTGAGCATTTCTTTTCACTTTATCAAGAGTACACACTCCCTGGTGAATAATAATAATAATAATAATAATAATAATAATAATAATAATAATAATAAAACGCTTACAACTCCATTCAGAAGGGAAACATTATCAAACGTGGATTCAT